>NC_034188.2:6461313-6528813 GCF_002021735.2 Oncorhynchus kisutch
TCCTCCTAGATCTCTCTCCTGTTCTCTCTCTCTCTCTCTCTCCTGTTCTCTCTCTCCTTTTCTCTCTCTCTCTCTCTCTCTCCTGTTCTCTCTCTCTCTCTCTCCTCTGTTCTCTCTCTCTCTCTCTCTTCTCTCTCTCTCCTGTTCTCTCTCTCCTGTTCTCTCTCTCTCTCTCTCCTGTTCTCTCTCTCTCTCTCTCTCCTCTGTTCTCTCTCTCTCTCTCCTCTCTCCTCTGTTCTCATCCTCCTAGATCTCTCTCTCTCTCTCTCTCTCTCTCCTCTGTTCTCTCTCTCTCTCTCTCTCTCTCTCTCTCCTCTGTTCTCTCTCTCTCTCTCTCTCTCCTCTGTTCTCTCTCTCTCTCTCTCTCTCCTCTGTTCTCTCTCTCTCTCTCTCTCTCCTCTGTTCTCTCTCTCTCTCTCTCTCTCCTCTGTTCTCTCTCTCTCTCTCTCTCTCCTCTGTTCTCTCTCTCTCTCTCTCTCTCTCTCCTGTTCTCTCTCTCCTGTTCTCTCTCTCTCTCTCCTCTGTTCTCTCTCTCTCTCTCTCTCTCTCTCTCTCCTCTGTTCTCATCCTCCTAGATCTCTCTCTCTCTCTCCTCTGTTCTCATCCTCCTAGATCTATCGGCTGCCTAGGACATCGTGAACCATCAGATTCTCCTTTCCACTCTCCCAGGGCTGGGTCATCTCAGGATCTGCACACTCTTGGATTGCATACTACCTGGCAGGTCGCTCTGACCCGGTGATGCAGAGTATATGTGTGAGTTACCGGCCTCAGTCTGTAGCTGAGGTGGCCTGTAACTGTAAAAAGACCGGATGCAAGTTTACATCTGCTAATTTCTGACTTTCTTTATTCTCAATGTTTTTTTTCTTGTTCAATTGTCTATTTTCTTGTTTGTGAATGTTTTAAGTACAAACAAGTGCACACATTAAACTACACAACATAAATATCCTTTTACCTAAAGCAGAATCCTAAAATGTTCCACAAATTACCCGGTCTTACTTTCACATGAAAACCAAAATGTATTTCACATTCATACTGTATGTATTTTTTTTTTCTACGTCGTACAGAAATTGTGAAGACATCGACTATGAAATAGCACATATGGCATCACGTAGTAACCAAAAAAGTGTTAAACAAGTCCGAATATATTTGAGATTCTTCAATGTAGCCAACCGTTGCCTTGACAGCTTTGAACACTCTGGGCATACTCTCAAACAGTTTCACCTGGAATTCTTGTCTTGAAGGAGTTCCCACATATACTGAGCACATGTTGGCTGCTTTTCCGTCACTCTGCGGTCTGACTCATCCCAAACCATCTCAATAGGGTTGAGGTCGGGTGATCTAATGTAGAACTCCATCACTCTCCTTTGTCAAATAGCCCTTACAGTCTTGAGGTGTGTTGGGTCATTGTCATGTTGAAAAACAAATAATAGTCCCACTAAGCACAAAACATATGGGATGGCCCATTGCTGCAGAAAGCTAATAAATCACTGACAGTGTCACCAGCAGAGCACCATCACACTTCCTCCTCCATGCTTCACGGTGGGAACCACACATAAGGAGATAATCCGTTAACCTACTCTGCGCCTCACAAAGACATGGCGGTCGGAACCAAAAATGTCAAATTTGCATTCATAAGACCAAAGGCCAGATTTCCACTAATTGAAATGCATTCTAGGGGACTACCTCATTAAGCTGGTTGAGAGAATTTCAAGAGTGTGCAAAGCTGTCATCAAGGCAAAGTGTTGCTACTTTGAGTAATCTCAAATACATAATATTTAGATTTCACACTTTTTGTTGTTGGTTACTACATGATTCCATATGTGCAATTTCATGGTGATGTCTTCTCTATTATTCTACATTGTAGAAAATAGTAAAATAAAAACCCTTGAATGAATAGGTGTGTCCCAACTTTTGACTGGTACCGTACCTTTAATAGTAAAAAGAATAGACACAAGTTTGTCTTCAAAATTCTGGCACTTTCTTTATTCTGAATAATGGTGCTTTCGCTTTGCCAGAACTTGCTGTTTCTCTTACTACCACAGTGCAACACCGCCATCTAGTGGCCTGATGGAATACTATTGCTAAAGCATGTAGAATATACAATTTAGATTAATACAAACATATAAACTAGTTAAAAAAAATAAAAAAAATTGTCTGTTTTTAGTGACTTTGTTTTCAACCCATTACATCTGCACCACATACTCTCACTACTGGTGTCCCCCAGGGCTCAGTTCTAGGCCCTCTCTTTGTCTCTCTATACACCAAGTCACTAGGCTCCATCATATGGTCTCTCCTGTCATTTGCTGTGCTGATGACACTCAACCACCCCCCTTCCCCCTTCTGACACACAGGTGGCGACACGCATCTCTGTGTGTCTGGCAGATACAGTGTCTTAACTTGGATGTCGGCCCACCGCCTCAAGGTCAAACTCGACAAGTGGCGCAGGTCCTAATCCAAGCACTTGTCCTCTCCCGTCTGGACTACTACAACTCGCTGTTGGCTGGGCTCTCCACTTGTGCCATCAAACCCCTGTATCTTATCCAGAACTCTGCAGTCCACTTTGGTTTTCAACCTTTCCAAGTCTCTTATGTTACCACGCTCCTCCACCCACACGACTGGCTTCCAATCGAAGCGTACAGCCACTGAAGGCAATGGTACTACGGCCTGCGGAACAGAAAGAGGAGCTGCCCCTCACCAACTGAAAGCTACGTTATTGAAGAAAAATGTACTTTCTATACCTGTGATTTGTGGTTGTCACACCGAGCTATCTGAAGATGAATGCACTAAGTGTAAGTGAATAGGAGCTAAATGACTAAAACGTAAAAATATAACAGAGAGGGCATAACGATTCAAGGACTGAACTAAACTTATTATCCAGTGTGTTGGGACAAAATTTATTGTCATGAAACGCTTTACGACTATGGTATACAATGTTATCAACAACAATAAAAAAAAATCTGTAGAGATCATGTGAGACCGGAGAATACTCCACCTATTATATAGATCTCACAGGAAGAGGTCTCGTTTGTTCACACAGAGATTGCTTGAAAACTTGTGCGTGTCCGTGCATGTGCAATTGTGTGTGTTTGTGCATGTGCGTGAATGTGGTGTCTATGCATGTGAGCATAATGCTGAATTTGAATTGGCCACATCCCACAGGAAGCAGAATTTGAATTGAAGGAAGTATAATTGAATTCAAACCCGATTTAACTGAAACTTGAAACATTAGTCTCATTAATTTGATATATTTTATCAAAAGAGTATGCCACGTAATAATGCAATGAATACACATACCATTTCAAATATTAGTTTATCAAACAGTATTTTTCTTTGTGATGAGATGTCAGATTGTTCGCTTCAAAACTGTTGTGTTTCTCTAATGCATTCTGGGGACTTTATTGGTTCTTATATTTAAAAACATTTAGGGTATTATGAATTATTGTAGAGAGCTCATAACATGATCTTCAAATATTTCCAGACCACCGTAATTATTTAAAAAAATGTTTTAGGATAAAATGTTAAACCTCGTGCTTCATGGTAGTGGTAACCATACATGATGTCAAGATAAATATTTCTGTAGTGACGTGTAGAATAAATCATTCACTGAACTAAATTCTACTTCCTTTCATTCAAATTCAATTCAAACTATGCTACTTGTGGGGTCAATTCAAAATAAATTCAAATTCAAACATTTAATTGGAATTAAAGAGCAATTCACAGCTTAATTCAGAATAGACCCCAATCCTGATTTATGTGTGAATATGTTCATCCTCTTGAGCATCCAATCAAGTAAATATGTAACATTTAAAAACAAACTTTTAGACCAATGAATCCATATAGATGGTCTTGACATCCCATCTAGTGGGAAGTCATTAAATTAGACTATAGAATGACAGTACTGAGAGGGAAAGGAAACCAACAATGACCTTCAATTAGACTATAGAATGCCAATACTGAGAGAAAAGGAGAAAGTAGAGGGGAAAATCAAAATTGTTCTGCTCTTTTGTTTAAGGAATGTGATGTTTGCAGAGATAAAGACTGACAAGACTGAGATAAATCTAGGACTATCTAATTCCACTACAATAACATCTAAATTGCATTTGTAACCATGCTAGTTTACAGACAGAGTAATCATGTTGTTGACCTTTTAGGGTATATAGCAGAGTGGAATAGGGTTTTAGGGTATATAGCTGAGTGGAATAGGGTTTTAGGGTATATAGCGTAGTGGAATAGGGTTTTAGGGTATATAGTTGAGTGGAATAGGGTTTTAGGGTATAAAGCTGAGTGGAATTGGGTTTTTAGGGTATATAGCTGAGTGGAATGTAGGTCTACAGAAAGACTGTTCAGATACTGATCAGGTTTTGGATTGAATAGGGCCTGAGATCACACAGCGAAAGAGAGCAGAGATTTGCACTTAGGTTCTATGCCATTTACAGTGGCTTGCGAATGTATTCACCCCCCATGGCTTTTTCATATTTTGTTGCCTTACAACCTGGATTTGAAATTGATTTTTTGGGGGAGGGTTGTATCATTTGATTTACACAACATGCCTACCACTTTGAAGATGCAATTTTTTTTATTGTGAAATTAACAAGAAATAAGACCAAAAAAACTGAAAACTTGAGTGTGCATAACTATTCACCCCCCCAAAGTCAATACTTTGTAGAGCCACCTTTTGCAGCAATTACAGCTGCAAGTCTCTTGGGCTATGTCTCTATAAGCTTGGCATATCTAGCCACTGGGATTTTTTCCCATTCTTCAAGGCAAAACTGTTCCAGCTCCTTAACGTTGGATGGGTTCTGCTGGTGTACAGCAATCTTTAAGTCATATCACAGATTCTCAATTGGATTGAGGTCTGGGCTTTGACTAGGCCATTCCAAAACATTTAAATGTTTTCCATTAAACCACTCAAGTGTTGCTTTAGTAGTATGCTTATGGTCATTGTCCTGCTGGAAGGCGAACCCCAGTCCCAGTCTCAAATCTCTGGAAGACAAACAGGTTTCCCTCCAGAATTTCCCTGTATTTAGCACCATCCATCATTCCTTCAATTCTGACCAGTTTCCCAGTCCCTGCCGATGAGAAACATCCCCAAAGCATGATGCTTCCACCACCATGGTTCACTGGGGGGGGATGGTGTTCTCGGGGTGATGTGAGGTGTTGAGTTTAGTGTTTTCCAGACATAGCATTTTCCATGATGGCCAAAAAGCAACATTTTAGTTTAATCTGACCAGATGTCCTTTTCCACATGTTTGGGGGAGTCTCCCGCATACTTTTTGGCGAACACCAAATATTTTTGCTTATTTTTTTCTGGACACTCTTCTGTAAAGCCCAGCTCTGTGGAGTGTATGGCTTAAAGTGGTCCTATGGACAGATGCTCCAATTTCCGCTGTGGAGCTTTGCAGCTCCTTCAGGGTTATCTTTGGTCTCTTTGTTGCCTCTCTGATTAATGCCCTCCTTGCATGGTCTGTGAGTTTTGGTGGACGGCCGTATCTTGGCAGGCTTGTTGTGGTGCCATAGTCTTTACATTTTTGATAATGGATTTAATGGTGCTCCATGGGATCTTCAAAGTTTGGGATATTTTTTTTTTACCCAAACCTGATCTGTACTTCTCCACAACTGTGTCCCTGACCTGTTTGGAGAGCTCCTTGGTCTTCATGGTGCTGCTTGCTTGGTGTTGCCCCTTGATTAGTGATGTTGCAGACACTGGGGCCTTTCAGAACAGGTGTATATGTATATGTATATGTAGTGAGATCATGTGACAGATCATGTGACACTTAGATTGCACACAGGTGGACCTCATTTAACAAATTATGTGACTTCTGAAGGTAATTGGTTGCACCAGATCTTATTTAGGAGCTTCATAGCAAAGGGGATGAATACATATGCACCACCACTTTTTATTTTTTTATTTTTTGAAACAGGTCATTTTTTTCATTTCACTTCACCAATTTGGACTATTTTGTGTATGTCCATGACATGAAATCCAAATAAAAATCCATTTAAATCACAGATTGTAATGCAACAAAATAGGAAAAATGCCAAGGGATGTAAATAATTTTGCAAGGTACTGTACACAATCAAATGTCTATTTTTTTATAACCCTTTTTTCCAACTATTAAATGGTTCCAGGTAATCTACATTCTTAGAGAAACAAGATGCTATCTAGAACCTAAAAGGGTTCTTCAGCTGTCCCCATAGGATAACCCTTTGACAAAACCTTTTTGGTTCCAGGTAGAACCCTTTTTGATCCCAGATAGAACCCATTCCCCAGGGGGTTCTACATGGAACACGAATAGTATTACCTGGAACCAAAAAGGGTTCTAACTGGAACCAAAAAGGGTTCTTCTATGGGGACAGCCGAATAAACCTTTCTAATAGTGTACGGTGCTGTGTTGTGTTCCCTGAGTAATTAGTAGGCTGAGGCCGATGTCAGTATTTACACTAGAGACTTCCACATCCCTCTCCCTCTCTATCCTTCCCTTATTTAACAGGACAAAGGTGTTGAGTGTACAGTTTCTGACAATTACGCCTGTAGGTTCTCTCAGTAAGGCCATGTCAAGACAGAGCAATGTCCTTCAATTGCAATCCACTTGCATTAGCAGACAACATTGTATGACAATCTGGGAAGCTAGCAATGTATTCAATTCCATTTGAAACATTACAGAACATTTCAGTAGTCAACCTCAATTCTCGGCGTATTTGTGTCTCTGAGTCAAGTATAAAAACAGAGTTTATTCGAATGACATCAGGATTACAACCTGCTACCAGATGCTTCAGATTAGCCAGTCTAGTGGACGTCTAATGAATCATGAATCCTTTGAATACTAAGTGGCAAACGAGAAGTCCTAGGGAGCGGTTGTTTTTTGGCTTGACTGATATTCCCTTAACACCTGCACTATGACAGCCACAAGCCTCTTTTCCAAGCTCACATAACTGTCTTGACTGTCGCAAGGGATTTGGTGGATAGCATGTGCACACAGAAGTCTTGGCATTGAAATCTGAAGGCAAATAATATGCTTTACAGTTGTTTTATGTTGCTTTTACAAGATCCTGATATTGTCTTTCCACAATATAACAAAAGTCATGCATAAAATGTTTTATTTTTGGGGGGGATATCCAAAAGACCTGATCTTCTAAATATCCTCCAACTGATCATCTCAGTGGGACATTGTTGAAAAAGAGACTTAAGGTTTCAACAGCTGCGCTACGTTGGTTTAGAAGTGGGTGGTAGACATAACCTGGCGGGGGCTCTCGGGGTCCTCCAGAATTTTTGGGGCACCTAAAGCTAATTTTCTACACAATCTAATATTGTCACGCCTGCTCCCACTCTTCCCCCCTGGTGCTCGAGGTCGCCAGGCTCCCCAACGTTACGCACTCCTGCCACCATCATTACGCACACCTGCTTCCCTTGTCACACGCATTGGACTCACCTGGACTCAATCACCTGTGTTATTTCCTTCCCTATATCTGTCTGTTCCCCAGTTCTGTTCCCCGCTTCCACATTAACGTTTGTATGTTGTTTTGTTACCCGTGTGCTGACACTGTTCCTGTCTTGTTCCTTGTCTGTTCCTCATTAAATGTTTGACTCCCTGTACCCGCTTCTCAACTCCCTCCTCGGTCCTTACCAATAGGACCCTTTTGGGGTCATTGTATCGTGTCATTTTGGAATCATATTTATTGTAAATAAGAACATAATATTTTTTCTAAACAATTCTACATGAATGTGGATGTTACTATGGTTATGAATAATCCTGAATGAATCATGAATAATGTTGAGTGAGAAAGTTATAGGTGTACAAAACTCATACCCAGCCAAAAATGCTAACCTCCCTGATATTGTAATGCTGAGAGGTTAGCATGTCTTCGGGGTATGATATAAAATGCTAACCTCCCTGATATTGTAATGCTGAGAGGTTAGCATGTCTTCGGGGTATGATATAAAATGCTAACCTTCCTGATAATGTAATACTGAGAGGTTAGCATGTCTTGGGGGTATGATATTAGTGCATCTGTAACTTTCTCACTTATCATTATTGACGATTGATACAGGATTATCCGTAACCATGGCAGCATCCACATTCATGTAGAAGTGTTTAGAAACATACTATATTATTATTTACAATAAAAGTGATTCCAAAGTAACACAATACATGTTTTACCATTCATTTATATTGGGCACAAAAATAATCTGAAACACAACCAAAACAAACAGCAAATTCTTCCAACACATGTATAGAGCATTAAGCTTGATGTCGTCATTTGGTGCTATAAATGTAGGACCAAACATTTAACTTCTGACTACTTTAATACACATACAAGTGAATTTGTCACAATACTTCTGCTCCCCTAAAATGGGGGAGGACCAATTACACTAAGTTCTGTAATTTCTAATTTCTAAACAGTGCACCAGATATGTATGCAAATACCCTCAAATTAAAGCTGCCAGTCTGCACCCATAGTCACTGTTTGATTTCAAATTCTAACTTTAGGAGTATAGAACTAAAAGAAGAAAACATGTTGATTTTAATTTCTGCCCTGCAGCGCCCCCACCCCAACGCACCCCACTCAGCTTTAGGATCTTAGCAAAACATTAATTATTTGTTTCAGGTGTGTTAGGTCAAGGCCAGAGTGTCAACAGTACAGCAGAGCCCCAGAGCCAGGACTGAGCAGCCCAGCAGCTAGGGATGGCCTAAATAGGTATCTCTGCTGGCGTGGGCATGTTTTCAATAAGATTATATGAACATGGCTGTGCATTCAAACATTTTTTGTATCTAGTCATCATCGTCAGTTGTGTTTCCCAGGTCTTCTTCACCTTTCTGTTTTTACATGTTTTGTGTCATCGGGAAAAAGCCTCTATCAACAGTTTGGAAATCCACTTTAGGAAGATTGTCAGAATGCCTTAAAATTCTTTAAATCTTTGAAGCTTCTCGCTTGTCCAGTGTTTGCTCCACAGAGAGAATAAAGTGTTGCATCTGCAATAGACCACAGACTGGTCTTCCCTGGCTGCCTGACCTCAGCTCCATCACAGACTGGTCTTCCCTGGCTGCTTGACCTCAGCTCCATCACAGACTGGTCTTCCCTGGCTGCCTGACCTCAGCTCCATCACACACTGGTCTTCCCTGGCCGCCTGACCTCAGCTCCATCACAGACTGGTCTTCCCTGGCTGCCTGACCTCAGCTCCATCACAGACTGGCCTTCCCTGGCTGCCTGACCTCAGCTCCATCACACACTGGTCTTCCCTGGCTGCCTGACCTCAGCTCCATCACAGACTGGTCTTCCCTGGCTGCCTGACCTCAGCTCCATCACAGACTGGTCTTCCCTGGCTGCCTGACCTCAGCTCCATCACAGACTGGTCTTCCCTGGCTGCCTGACCTCAGCTCCATCACACACTGGTCTTCACTGGCTGCCTGACCTCAGCTCCATCACACACTGGTCTTCCCTGGCTGCCTGACCTCAGCTCCATCACAGACTGGTCTTCCCTGGCTGCCTGACCTCAGCTCCATCACAGACTGGTCTTCCCTGGCTGCCTGACCTCAGCTCCATCACAGACTGGTCTTCCCTGGCTGCTTGACCTCAGCTCCACCACAGACTGGTCTTCCCTGGCTGCTTGACCTCAGCTCCATCACAGACTGGTCTTCCCTGGTTGCCTGACCTCAGCTCCATCACAGACTGGTTTTCCCTTGTTGCCTGACCCTGCTGAGGTCCCTTTCACCATCTGATTCTGCTCAGATGAGGCACGACAGAGAATTACCTTGGTATATATATATATATATATATATATACACATATATATATATATATATATATATATATATATATATACCAAGGTAATTCTCTGTCGTGCCTCATTCTCTGTCGTGCCTCAGAACAAGGAGAACAAGTATTTGATACACTGCCGATTTTGCAGGTTTTCCTACTTACAAAGCATGTAGAGGTCTGTAATTTTTATCATAGGTACACTTCAACTGTGAGAGATGGAATCTAAAAAAACTAAAATCCAGAAAATCACATTGTATAATTTTTAAGTAAATAATTATGCTATACTGACTGTGATTGACTGTGATAGACTGTGATTAAGATATATTTTTAGCCTTTTGGACTTTTGGCCAAAAGTCCAAAAGGCAAAAAATATATCTTAATCACAGTCTATCACAGTCAATGGACTTTTGGCTAGCTCGGTGGTACATCAACTGGTCAAAAATAAGTTAATTGAATTAATTTACTTCTGTTGAAATGGGGAACATTTCCATACACACAAAAGCTGTTAGATCCAGCTACCTGACTGTAGCTGGAGACTTAATTCGAGAGGGGATGAAACATCAGCTACCGTTACATGTTAGTTACACTACTAGTAACTACTTTTCTTTCTGTTATTAAGTCAAACAGCCTTGTCATCAGTGAAATAAAGAGTGGCCAGATTCTGCTCTGCTTGTTTTTACAACTCGGGAGAAAAAAAGCACAACAGACACAGAAGTCCCCCTGTCCCCAGTGAAAGTTGCACCCCTGAGTTTGACGTTTTTCTTAGAAACCTTTAACTGGGTACAGCACATCCTCACATAGTACATGCTGTTCGACACCATAGTGGCAGCTGCAACACCCTCTGGAGAGCCATGCGGTTGCAGGCGGTGCAATTGTCACTATGGTGTTGAATGCTGAGCTGTAGTCAATGAACAGCTTTCATACAAGAGTTATTCCTCTTGTCCAGATGGGGAAGTGTGCAGTGCGATGGTGATTGCAAACAGTCAGCCCAACACATCACCGGGTGCAAACTACCTGCCCTCCAGGACACCTACAGCACCCGATGTCACAGGAAGGCCAAAAAAGATCATCAAGGACAACAACCTCCCGAGCCACTGCCTGTTCACCCCCTATAATCATGAAGGCAAGGTCAGTAGAGGTGCATCAAAACTTTGACCAAGAGACTGAAAAACAGCTTCTATCTCAAGGCCATCAGACTGTTAAATTGCGTTCACCAGGACAGATCAGATGCTGCTGCCCTATACACACAGACTTAAAATCACTGCCCGCATTAATACACATCTCATTGTTTATACTGTATTCTATTCTACTGTATGTCTATGCCGCTCGTTCATATATTGATATTTTCTTAATTCCATTCCTTTACTTTGGATTGGTGTGCATTGCGTGTATTGTTGTGAAATTGTTAAATAATTACTTGTTAGACATTGCTGCACTGTTGGAGCTAGAAACACAAGCGTTTCGCTACACCCATATAATAGCATCTGCTAAAACACGTGATTGTGACCAATTAAATTCTATTTGATTTGACTACAGTATGGAAGAAAGGTGTCACTTCTTTAAATGGTGGAAAAGATGAGGTGTCAGAACAAAAGCACTAATAGACTGGAATACATCAAATGATGTGGAGTGGAACCAAACCGGGGGTTTCTTTCTTCAACGCTCAGTTTCTGTCAAATCAGTCACATGGTCACGTGTGTGGGACTAGTGAATTTACTACTGCAGATATTTTTTGGGTGGGACAAACTTTAAATGTAAAGTATTGTTTTTACAAACATTTTTGAATTCACTATTCATTTTTGAATTCACTATTCATTTTTGAATTCACTATTCATGTTTGAATTCACTATTCATCTTTGAATTCACTATTCATCTTTTGAGAAGATGTGACGTGTGAAAAAGCAACAAAACAGAAAAAAAGACTCACGCACAAACTCACGCCAGTGTCTTTAGAATTTGAAATTCGAAAGATTTGATTTTGACACATTTAATGTCTGTATAAACAGATTCACTGTCAGTCGGATATGATTATCTGTCTGGATACGATTCCTGCTCACCGGTGAACATGTTTAAGATCTATTTATTTTTTATTTATTTTACCTTTATTTAACTAGGCAAGTCAGTTAAGAACAAATTCTTATTTTCAATGACGGCCTAGGAACAGTGGGGTTAACTGCCTGTTCCGACATGGATACGATTCCTGCTCACCGGTGAACATGTCTAAGATCTATAGACAGTCTTCTTTGAAAGAACATCAGAGCTATTTCGTGTGATGTTAAAATAACTCCTGAGGTATTTGCTGTGTTCTTCCATTGTAGCTATGATGTATTTGTAAGTACAGTCGTGGTCAAAACCTTTGAGAATGACACAAATATTAATTTTCCCCAAATTTGCTGCTTCAGTGTCTTTAGGTATTTTTTGTCAGATGTTACTATGGAATATTGAAGTATAAATACAAACATTTAATAAGTGTCAAAGGCTTTTGTTGACAATGACATGAAGTTGATGCAAAGAGTCAATATTTGCAGTGTTGACCCTTCTTTTTCAAGACCTCTGCAATCCGTCCTGGCATGCTGCCAATTAACTTCTGGGCCACATCCTGACTGATGGCAGCCCATTCTTACATAATCAATGCTTGGAGTTTGTCAGAATTTGTGGGTTTTTGTTTGTCCACCCGCTTCTTGAGGATTGACCACAAGTTCTCAATGGGATTAAGGTCTGGGGAGTTTCCCGGCCATGGACCTGGATGGTTGGGAGAAGATGCTCTCGGAGGATACCATTCTTTATTCATGGCTGTGTTCTTAGGCAAAATTGTGAGTGAGCCCACTTCCTTGAATGAGAAGCACAGATGAATGGTCTCAGGATGCTTTACTGTTGGCATGACATAGGACTGATGGTAGCGCTCACCTTGTCTTCTCCGGACAAGCTTTTTTCCGGATGCCCCAAACAATCGGAAAGTGGATTCATCAGAGAAAATGACTTTACCCCAGTCCTCAGCAGTCTGTACCTTTTGCAGAATATCAGTATGTCCCTGATGTCCCTGATGTTTTTCCTGGAGAGAAGTGGCTTCTTTGCTGCCCAGGCACCAGGCCATCCTCCAAAAGTCTTTGCCTCACTGTGTGTGCAGATGCACTCACACCTGCCTGCTGCCATTCCTGAGGAAGCTCTGTACTGGTAGTGCACCAATCCCGCAGCTGAATCAACTTCAGGAGGCGGTCCTGGCGCTTGCTGGACTTTCTTGGGCTCCTTGAAGCCTTCTTCACAACAATTGAACCGCTCTCCTTGCCTGGGAAGCCCTTTTTTTGCAAAGCATTGATGACAGCACGTGTTTCCTTGCAGGAATTATATATTTGTAGGAACAGTATTATATATTTGTAGGTACGGTATGATGTATTTGTAGGTACAGTATTGAAATATGATGTATTTGTAGGTACGGTATGATATATTTGTAGGTACAATATGAAATATTTGTAGGTACGGTATGATATATTTGTAGGTACAGTATGATATATTTGTAGGTACGGTATGATATATTTGTAGGTACGGTATGATATATTTGTAGGTACAATATGATGTATTTGTAGGTACGGTATATATATTTGTAGGTACGGTATGACATATTTGTAGGTACAGTATGATGTATTTGTAGGTATGGAATATATTTGTAGGTACAGTATGATGTATTTGTAGGTACGGTATATATTTGTAGGTACGGTATGATGTATTTGTAGGTATGGTATGATATATTTGTAGGTACAGTACAATGTATTTGTAGGTACGGTATATATTTGTAGGTACGGTATATATTTGTAGGTACGGTATGATGTGTTTGTAGGTACGGTATATATTTGTAGGTATGGTATGATATGTTTGTAGGTACGGTATATATTTGTAGGTACGGTATGATGTGTTTGTAGGTACGGTATATATTTGTAGGTATGGTATGATATATTTGTAGGTACGGTATGATATATTTGTAGGTACGGTATATAATTGTAGGTACGGTATGATGTATTTGTAGGTACGGTATATATTTGTAGGGACGGTATGATATATTTGTAGGTACAGTATGATGTATTTGTAGGTACGGTATATATTTGTAGGTACGGTAGGATATATTTGTAGGTACGGTATGATATATTTGTAGGTACGGTATGACATATTTGTAGGTACGGTATGATATATTTGTAGGTACTGTATATATTTGTAGGTACGGTATGATGTATTTGTAGGTACAGAATTGAAATATGATGTATTTGTAGGTTCGGTATGATATATTTGTAGGTACGGTATGATATATTTGTAGGTACAATATGATATATTTGTAGGTACGGTATGATATATTTGTAGGTACAATATGATATATTTGTAGGTACAGTATGATATATTTGTAGGTACGGTATGATATATTTGTAGGTACAATATGATATATTTGTAGGTACAATATGATATATTTGTAGGTACAATATGATATATTTGTAGGTACGGTATGATATATTTGTAGGTACAATATGATATATTTGTAGGTACAGTATGATATATTTGTAGGTACGGTATGATATATTTGTAGGTACGGTATGATATATTTGTAGGTACAGTATGATGTATTTGTAGGTAAGGTATATATATTTGTAGGTACGGTATGATATATTTGTAGGTACAATATGATATATTTGTAGGTACAGTATGATATATTTGTAGGTACGGTATGATATATTTGTAGGTACAATATGATATATTTGTAGGTACGGTATGATATATTTGTAGGTACAATATGATATATTTGTAGGTACAGTATGATATATTTGTAGGTACGGTATGATATATTTGTAGGTACGGTATGATATATTTGTAGGTACAGTATGATGTATTTGTAGGTACGGTATATATATTTGTAGGTACGGTATGACATATTTGTAGGTACAGTATGATGTATTTGTAGGTATGGAATATATTTATAGGTACAGTATGATGTGTTTGTAGGTACGGTATGATGTATTTGTAGGTACGGTATATATTTGTAGGTACGGTATGATGTATTTGTAGGTACAGTACGATGTATTTGTAGGTACGGTACATATTTGTAGGTACGGTATATATTTGTAGGTACGGTATGATGTGTTTGTAGGTACGGTATGATATATTTGTAGGTACGGTATATATTTGTAGGTATGGTATGATATATTTGTAGGTACAGTACGATGTATTTGTAGGTACGGTATGATGTATTTGTAGATACATTATGATGTATTTGTAGGTACAGTATGATGTATTTGTAGGTACGGTATATATTTGTAGGTACGGTATGATGTATTTGTAGGTATGGTATGATATATTTGTAGGTACAGTACGATGTATTTGTAGGTACGGTATATATTTGTAGGTACGGTATATATTTGTAGGTACGGTATATATTTGTAGGTACGGTATGATGTGTTTGTAGGTACGGTATATATTTGTAGGTATGGTATGATATGTTTGTAGGTACGGTATATATTTGTAGGTACGGTATGATGTGTTTGTAGGTACGGTATATATTTGTAGGTATGGTATGATATATTTGTAGGTACGGTATGATATATTTGTAGGTACGGTATATAATTGTAGGTACGGTATGATGTATTTGTAGGTACGGTATATATTTGTAGGGACGGTATGATATATTTGTAGGTACAGTATGATGTATTTGTAGGTACGGTATATATTTGTAGGTACGGTATGATATATTTGTAAGTACGGTATGATATATTTGTAGGTACAGTATGATGTATTTGTAGGTACGGTATATATATTTGTAGGTACGGTATGACATATTTGTAGGTACAGTATGATGTGTTTGTAGGTATGGAATATATTTATAGGTACAGTATGATGTGTTTGTAGGTACAGTATGATGTATTTGTAGGTACGGTATATATTTGTAGGTATGGTATGATATATTTGTAGGTACAGTACGATGTATTTGTAGGTACGGTACATATTTGTAGGTACGGTATATATTTGTAGGTACGGTATGATGTGTTTGTAGGTACGGTATGATATATTTGTAGGTACGGTATATATTTGTAGGTATGGTATGATATATTTGTAGGTACAGTACGATGTATTTGTAGGTACGGTATGATGTATTTGTAGATACATTATGATGTATTTGTAGGTACGGTATATATTTGTAGGTATGGTATGATATGTTTGTAGGTACAGTACGATGTATTTGTAGGTACGGTACATATTTGTAGGTACGGTATATATTTGTAGGTACGGTATGATGTATTTGTAGGTACGGTATGATATATTTGTAGGTACGGTATATATTTGTAGGTACGGTATGATGTGTTTGTAGGTACGGTATATATTTGTAGGTACGGTATGATATATTTGTAGGTATGGTATATATTTGTAGGTACGGTATATATTTGTAGGTACGGTATGATGTGTTTGTAGGTACGGTATATATTTGTAGGTATGGTATGATATATTTGTAGGTACGGTATGATATATTTGTTGGTACAGTATATATTTGTAGGTACGGTATATAATTGTAGGTACGGTGTGATGTATTTGTAGGGTACGGTATATATTTGTAGGTATGGTATGATATATTTGTAGGTACGGTATGATATATTTGTAGGTACAGTATATATTTGTAGGTACGGTATGATATATTTGTAGGTACGGTATGATATATTTGTAGGTACGGTATATATTTGTAGGTACAGTATGATGTGTTTGTAGGTACGGTATATATTTGTAGGTACGGTATATATTTGTAGGTACAGTATGATGTATTTGTAGGTACGGTATATATTTGTAGGTACGGTATATATTTGTAGGTACAGTATGATGTATTTGTAGGTATGGTATATATTTGTAGGTACGGTATATATTTGTAGGTACAGTATGATGTATTTGTAGGTACGGTATATATTTGTAGGTACGGTATATATTTGTAGGTACAGTATGATGTATTTGTAGGTACGGTATATATTTGTAGGTACGGTATATATTTGTAGGTACAGTATGATGTATTTGTAGGTACGGTATATATTTGTAGGTACAGTATGATGTATTTGTAGGTACGGTATATATTTGTAGGTACGGTATATATTTGTAGGTACGGTATATATTTGTAGGTACGGTATTTATTTGTAGGTACAGTATGATGTATTTGTAGGTACGGTATATATTTGTAGGTACGGTATATATATTTGTAGGTACGGTATGACATATTTGTAGGTACAGTATGATGTATTTGTAGGTATGGTATATATTTGTAGGTACAATATGATGTGTTTGTAGGTACGGTATATATTTGTAGGTACGGTATGATGTATTTGTAGGTACAGTATGATGTATTTGTAGGTACGGTATATATTTGTAGGTACGGTATGATATATTTGTAGGTACAGTATGATGTATTTGTAGGTACGGTATCTATTTGTAGGTGTGGTATGATATATTTGTAGGTACAGTACAATGTATTTGTAGGTACAGTATATATTTGTAGGTACGGTGTGATGTATTTGTAGGTACGGTATATATTTGTAAGTACGGTATATATTTGTAGGTACGGTATGATGTGTTTGTAGGTACGGTATATATTTGTAAGTACGGTATATATTTGTAGGTACGGTATATATTTGTAGGTACGGTATGATGTGTTTTTAGGTACGGTATATATTTGTAAGTACGGTATATATTTGTAGGTACGGTATATATTTGTAAGTACGGTATATATTTGTAGGTACGGTATGACATGTTTGTAGGTACGGTATATATTTGTAGGTATGGTAGCAAATCAAATCAAATCAAATTAAATGTATTTATATAGCCCTTCGTACATCAGCTGATATCTCAAAGTGCTGTACAGAAACCCAGCCTAAAACCCCAAACAGCAAGCAATGCAGGTGTAGAAGCACGGTGGCTAGGAAAAACTCCCTAGAAAGGCCAAAACCTAGGAAGAAACCTAGAGAGGAACCAAGCTATGTGGGGTGGCCAGTCCTCTTCTGGCTGTGCCGGGTGGAGATTATAACAGAACATGGCCAAGATGTTCAAATGTTCATAAATGACCAGCATGGTCGTATAATAATAAGGCAGAACAGTTGAAACTGGAGCAGCAGCACGGTCAGATGGACTGGGGACAGCAAGGAGTCATCATGTCAGGTAGTCCTGGGGCATGGTCCTAGGGCTCAAGTCCTCCGAGAGAGAGAAAAAAAGAGAGAATTAGAGAGAGCATATGTGGGGTGGCCAGTCCTCTTCTGGCTGTGCCGGGTGGAGATTATAACAGAACATGGCCAAGATGTTCAAACGGTATGATGTGCTTGTAGGTACGGTATATATTTGTAGGTACGGTATATATTTGTAGGTACGGTATGATGTGTTTGTAGGTACGGTATATATTTGTAGGTACGGTATGATATATTTGTAGGTACGGTATATATTTGTAGGTACGGTATATATTTGTAGGTACGGTATATATTTGTAGGTACGGTATGATGTGTTTGTAGGTACAGTATATATTTGTAGGTACGGTATATATTTGTAGGTACGATATGATGTGTTTGTAGGTACAGTATATATTTGTAGGTACGATATGATGTATTTGTAGGTACGGTATATATTTGTAGGTACAGTATGATGTGTTTGTAGGTACGGTATGATATATTTGTAGGTACAGTATGATGTATTTGTAGATACGGTATATATTTGTAGGTACAGTATGATGTATTTGTAGGTACGGTATATAGTTATAGGTACAGTATGATGTATTTGTAGGTACGGTATATATTTGTAGGTACGGTATATATTTGTAGGTACAGTATGATGTATTTGTAGATACGGTATATATTTGTAAGTACGGTATATATTTGTAGGTACGGTATGATGTGTTTGTAGATACGGTATATATTTGTAAGTACGGTATATATTTGTAGGTACGGTATGTATTTGTAGGTACGGTATATATTTGTAGGTACGGTATATATTTGTAGGTACGGTATGATATATTTGTAGGTACGGTATATATTTGTAGGTACGGTATGATGTGTTTGTAGGTACAGTATATATTTGTAGGTACGGTATGATGTGTTTGTAGGTACAGTATGATGTGTTTGTAGGTACAGTACGTTGTACCTACAAATAGCGACATTCATCCATCATCATCTGAAGCAGTAAAACAACAGTCAAGACATTTGCTTCTGGTGTTCATTATGTACTGTATCAATAGTGTTTCTTCACATTGTATTATTACTGTCAGTAATCATTTGTTATTCCACATTATCGTAACCTGCATATTGCAGAACCCCTTTTGCAGCAGAATAGAACACGTTGACATTTTCACTTAACCGAGTCATTTTTCAGACATAAACTGCACCTCCATCGACGTACATAATTCATGATGCCTTTTCCATCACACCTTTTCACGGTCTTATCTTAGCAATGAGAATGGTTAGACTTCCTTTTTTTCTTCATGAAATAACCACATGAATGTTGGGTAACTATATATACTTCAATTGTAAAGATGGCATAAAACATGCTATTCAACGTACCGTAACAGGAAAGGCTGCCATTAGTGAAATACTTTAGGGTGCACTTGATTTGAATGTCAGGTCAGCATATTGAATGGCATATTTAGTAATAGACAAGCATTCAAGTCATGGAAAATCAAGGTAATAAATAATCTGATTTAAAAAATATATTCTATATGGAAAGCATTATTCCTACTTGTGACTGTTATTAGGATTTGTCTGATGTTTCAAAGGGTTTTCCTCTCCAAGTACATCTCCCTTGCCCCCCTTCCCCCCCCCCCCACACACACACACACACACACACACACACACACACACACACACACACACACACACACACACACACACACACACACACACACACACACACACACACACACACACACATCGACATACACCGTCTATCTGCAACGATCGTCGTATGAAGGAGTGGACCAAAACGCAGCGTGGTAAGTGTTGATGATACATTTCACACCCAAAACACCCAAACAAAATAACAAAGAGGGGAAACCGAAACAGTCCTGTCGGGTGCAAGAACACTAGACAGAAAACAACTACCCACAAAACCCAAACGAAAAAGGGCAACTTATAAATGATCCCCAATCAGAGACAACGATAGAACAGCGGCCTCTGATTGGGAACCACACCAACATAGAAATAAATAGAAACATAGAAACTAGAATGCCCACCCTAGTCACACCCTGGCCTAACCAAAATAGAGAATAAAAACCTCTCTATGGCCAGGGCGTGATACTATCTCAAAGCACCAACTCTGAAAGCTGCAGGGATCTTCTATTTTGTCCACTTTTGGATATGGCTGCCTCTCTCTCTCCCTCCTGATCCAAATAGTCAGCTTAGGGAATCTGTGGCACACGCGGGCCTTATGTGTTGCCAAGGAACTGTCATAGAAATGTCTGTACAAAAATATATTTTTTTCTCTCCCATTTGGAGACTTTCAGTTTTGATTTACACCACTATCTCCCGGAGGGATTTTGAATACAGATAGTTGATGGGCTAAAACACTGATATAATCGTGGTCACATAAAGTGGAGGATACAAATGTATCACAACAATAGCAACAACAAAAAACAAAGTTGTATAGCTTCATAACTGATGGAATGTAAAGGTTCTAGGTAATATAAACGTGAGAATTTATGGATTCAGAATGACTGGTCACATGATAACAATCTCCTCCAATGCTCTCCTCACTTCCCCCTGACGTTTTGAGAAGGAAGCAAGGAGACTAGGACACAAGGTAAGGAATCAAAGTAAAAGACTCGTGAGATTCACCACAGATATAACCTAGGCTACTCACCAGTCAGTTTTGAGAAGGAGGCGAGGATGGAGGAATCAAGACATGGAATCAAGAAAAAGAACTGCGAGACCGCAGAGCCAATCCTACTGTTTCTATGTCCAAAATATGTAACACCAGAGGGGGTAAACCTAGAGGGGGTAACAAGAGAGGAGGTAAACCTAGAGGGGGTAACAAGAGAGGAGGTAAACCTAGAGTGGGTAACACCAGAAGGGGTAACACTAGAGGTGGTAACACTAGAAGGGGTAACACCAGAGGTGGGTAACACTAGAGGTGGGTAACACTAGAGGGGGGTAACACTAGAGGGGGGTAACACTAGAGAGGGTAACACTTGAGGGTTAACACCAGAGGGGGGTAACCTACAGGGGGTAACACCAGAAGGGGTAACACCAGAGGGTTAACACCAGAAGGGGTAACACTAGAGGGAGTAAACCTAGAGGGGGTAACACCAGAAAGGGTAACACTAGAGGGGGTAACACTAGAGGGGGTAAACCTAGAGGGGGTAACACCAGAAGGGGTAACACTAGAGGGGGTAAACCTAGAGTGGTAACACCAGAGGGGGGTAACACTAGAGGGGGTAAACCTAGAGGGGGTAACACCAGAAGGGGTAACACTAGAGGTGGGTAACACTAGAGGGGGGTAACACTAGAGAGGGTAACACTTGAGGGGGGTAACACTAGAGAGGTTAACACTTGAGGATTAACACCAGAAGGGGTAACACTAGAGGGGGTAACACTAAAGGGGGTAAACCTAGAGGGGTAACACAAGAAGGGGTAACACCAGAAGGGGTAACACTAGAGGGAGTAAACCTAGAGGGGGTAACACCAGAAGGGGTAACACTAGAGGGGGGTAACACTAGAGGGGGTAAACCTAGAGGGGGTAACACCAGAAGGGGTAACACTAGAGGGGGTAAACCTAGAGGGGTAACACCAGAGGGGGGTAACACTAGAGGGGGTAAACCTAGAGGGGGTAACACCAGAGGGGGGTAACACTAGAGGGGGTAAACCTAGAGGGGTAACACCAGAGGGGGGTAACACTAGAGGGGGTAAACCTAGAGGGGGTAACACCAGAGGGGGTAACACTAGAGGGGTAACACTAGAGGAGATAACACCAGAGGGGGTAACACCAGAGGGGGTAACACTAGAGAGGGTAACACCAGATGGGGTAACACTAGAGGGGATAACACCAGAGGGGTAACACTAGAGGGAGAAACTCCAGAGGGGTTAACACTAGAGGGGTAACACCAGAGGGGGGTAACACTAGAGGGGGTAAACCTAGAGGGGTAACACCAGAGGGGGGTAACACTAGAGGGGGTAACACCAGAGGGGGTAACACTAGAGGGGTAACACTAGAGGGGTAACACTAGAAGGGGTAACACTAGAGGGGATAACACTAGAGGGGGTAACACTGGAGGGGTAACACTAGAGGGGTAACACCAGAGGGGGTAACACCAGAAGGGGTAACACTAGAGGGTTAACACTAGAGGGGTAACACTAGAGAGGGTAACACCAGAGGTGGTAACACTAGAGAAGGTAACACTAGAGGGGTAACATTAGAGGGGTAACACCAGAGGGGGTAACACTAGAGGGGTAACACTAGAGAGGGTAACACTAGAGGGGGGTAACACTAGAGGGGGTAACACTAGAGGGGGTAACACTAGAGGGGTAAACCTAGAGGGGGTAACACTAGGGGGGTAACACCAGAGGGGGTAAACCTAGAGGGGGTAACACCAGAAGGGGTAAACCTAGAGGGGGTAACACCTGAGGGGTAACACCTGAGGGGGTAACACTAGAGGGGGTAACACCTGAGGGGTAACACTAGAGGGGGTAACACCTGAGGTGGTAACACTAGAGGGTTAACACCAGAAGTGGTAACACTAGAGGGTTAACACTAGAGAGTGTAATACTAGAGGGGTAACACTAGAGAGGGTAACACTAGAGAGGGTAACACCAGAGGGGGTAACACTAGAGAATGTAACACTAGAGGGTTAACACCAGAGGGGGTAACACTAGAGAGGGTAAGACCAGAAGTGGTAACACTAGAGGGTTAACACCAGAAGGGGTAACTCCAGAGGGGGTAACACCTGAGGGGGTACCCGGTGTCTCACCACTTCAACATAGAGTAAAACACTGCCTGTGGTGGTTCACAAATACACACAGGATTATTTGGCTCCTTCTAACCTTCCTTTATACTGTCTACACTAAGGCCTGTTTTTACTCTGGAATATATATGCGAATGTTGATTCACCTTTCATGGTTTGTCTTTAATATCTTTAACATCAGCTGCACAGACAATCAAAACTACAAAGACAAAAATGTACATTTCCCTTTTTTTGTTGTTGTTGTTGTTTTGACAAAGCATTGTTACGTTTACGATAACTTTCCCAATCACTAACTGGAGCGTTCCTCTGTGGAAGTGTTTCAACTATGTCCTCAAATGGACATATTCTTTTTTAACGTTTCCTCCCAGTGGTGGGATTCTATCATGGAAATGTGTCAGTTTACACTCTGTTTGGTCTGTGACAATATACAGTACATTTATTTCAATATTTTTTTTTTACACTTTTACTCTCACTCACTGAATAAAGAATAAAAATATATTACACTTTTGCTCTCACTCACTGAATAAAGAATAAAAATATCGATGACACAATGATGTTAAGGGAAATGTACTGGTACCACTGTGTCTGTCTCTGGTCCTCCCCCTTTACTGGTCCTCTCCCATATAATGTATCACACAAAAAAAACTGTCCCAATACCTTTTATTTTGAAAAATGAGTCACGAGATTCGTTGAGGGACTTTTATTTTGAAAAGTGTCTCTGCTGCTGGAACTTGATGTGAGTCACTTCACCTGACTGGGGACTGCACCTGCCCCCACTGACTGGGGACTGCACCTGCCCCCACTGACTGGGGGCTCCACCTGCCCCCACTGACTGGAGACTCCACCTGCCCCCACTGACTGGGGGCTCCACCTGCCCCACTGACTGGAGACTCCACCTGCCCCCACTGACTGGGGGCTCCACCTGCCCCCACTGACTGGGGACTGCACCTGCCCCCACTGACTGGGGACTCCACCTGCCCCCACTGACTGGGGACTCCACCTGCCCCCACTGAGGCTTCACCTGACACTCTGACTGGGGGCTCCACCTGCCCCCACTGACTGGGGGCTCCACCTGCCCCCACTGACTGGGGACTCCACCTGCCCCCACTGACTGGGGACTCCACCTGCCCCCACTGAGGCTTCACCTGACACTCTGACTGGGGACTCCACCTGCCCCCACTGAGGCTTCACCTGACACTCTGACTGGGGGCTCCACCTGCCCCCACTGAGGCTTCACCTGCCCCACTGACTGGGGACTCCACCTGCCCCCACTGAGGCTTCACCTGCCCCCACTGAGGCTTCACCTGCCCCACTGACTGGGGACTCCACCTGCCCCCACTGAGGCTCCACCTGCCCCCACTGAGGCTTCACCTGACACTCTGACTGGGGACTCCACCTGCCCCCACTGAGGCTTCACCTGCCCCACTGACTGGGGACTCCACCTGCCCCCACTGAGGCTTCACCTGACACTCTGACTGGGGGCTCCACCTGCCACCACTGACTGGGGACTCCACCTGCCCCCACTGAGGCTACACCTGCCCCCACTGCCTGGGGCCTTCACCTGCCCCACTGCCTGGGGACTTCACCTGCCCCCACTGACTGGGGACTCCACCTGCCCCCACTGAGGCTTCACCTGACACTCTGACTGGGGGCTCCACCTGCCACCACTGACTGGGGACTCCACCTGCCCCCACTGAGGCTACACCTGCCCCCACTGCCTGGGGCCTTCACCTGCCCCACTGCCTGGGGACTTCACCTGCCCCACTGACTGGGGACTTCACCTGCCCCACTGCCTGGGGACTTCACCTGCCCCACTGACTGGAGACTTCACCTGCCCCACTGACTGGGGACTTCACCTGCCCCACTGCCTGGGGGCTCCACCTGCCCCCACTGAGGCTTCACCTGACCCTCTGACTGGGGGTTTCACCTGCCCCCACTGACTGGGTGCTTCACCTACCCCCACTGACTGGGGGCTTCACCTGCCCCACTGCCTGGGGACTTCACCTGCCCCACTGACTGGGGACTTCACCTGCCCCACTGCCTGAGGACTTCACCTGCCCCCACTGACTGGGGGCTTCACCTACCCCCTCTGACTGGGGGCTTCACCTACCTGGGGGCTTCACCTACCCCCTCTGACTGGGTGCTTCACCTGACTGGGTGCTTCACCTGCCCCCACTGAGGCTTCACCTGCCCCCACTGACTGGGGGCTCCACCTGACTGGGGGCTTCACCTGACTGGGGGCTTCACCTGACTGGGGGCTTCACCTGACTGGGGGCTCCACCTGACTGGGGGCTTCACCTGACTGGGGGCTTCACCTGACTGGGGACTCCACCTGCCCCCACTGCCTGGGTGCTTCACCTGACTGGGGGCTTCACCTGCCCCCACTGAGGCTTCACCTGCCCCCACTGCCTGGGTGCTTCACCTGACTGGGGACTCCACCTGCCCCACTGCCTGGGTGCTTCACCTGACTGGGGACTCCACTTGCCCCCACTGAGGCTTCACCTGTCCCCACTGACTGGGGGCTTCACCTGCCCCCACTGACTGGGGGCTCCACCTGACTGGGGGCTTCACCTGACTAGGGGCTTCACCTGACTGGGGGCTTCACCTGCCCCCACTGCCTGGGTTCTTCACCTGACTGGGGGCTTCACCTGCCCCCACTGAGGCTTCACCTGTCCCCACTGACTGGGGGCTTCACCTACCCCCTCTGACTGGGGGCTTCACCTACCTGGGGGCTTCACCTGACTGGGGGCTCCACCTGCCCCCACTGACTGTGGACTCCACCTGCCCCCACTGAGGCTCCACCTGCCCCTACTGCCTGGGGACTTCACCTGCCCCACTGCCTGGGGACTTCACTTGCCCCACTGACTGGGGACTTCACCTGCCCCACTGACTGGGGGCTCCACCTGCCCCCACTGAGGCTTCACCTGACCCTCTGACTGGGGGTTTCACCTGCCCCCACTGACTGGGTGCTTCACCTACCCCCACTGCCTGGGTGCTCCACCTGCCCTACTACCTGGGGACTTCACCTGCCCCAATGACTGGGGACTTCACCTGCCCCAATGACTGGGGACTTCACCTGCCCCACTGCCTGGGGACTTCACCTGCCCCACTGACTGGGGACTTCACCTGCCCCACTGACTGGGGACTTCACCTGCCCCACTGCCTGGGGGCTCCACCTGCCCCCACTGAGGCTTCACCTGACCCTCTGACTGGGGGTTTCACCTGCTCCCACTGACTGGGTGCTTCACCTACCCCCACTGACTGGGGGCTTCACCTACCCCCTCTGACTGGGGGCTTCACCTACCTGGGGGCTTCACCTACCCCCTCTGACTGGGTGCTTCACCTACCCCCACTGACTGGGTGCTTCACCTGTCCCCACTGACTGGGGGCTCCACCTGACTGGGGGCTTCACCTGACTGGGGACTCCACCTGCCCCCACTGCCTGGGTGCTTCACCTGACTGGGGGCTTCACCTGCCCCCACTGAGGCTTCACCTGCCCCCACTGCCTGGGTGCTTCACCTGACTGGGGACTCACCTGACTGGGGACTCCACCTGCCCCCACTGAGGCTTCACCTGCCCCCACTGACTGGGGGCTTCACCTACCCCCTCTGACTGGGGGCTTCACCTACCTGGGGGCTTCACCTGACTGGGGGCTCCACCTGCCCCCACTGACTGGGTGCTACACCTACCCCCACTGACTGGGGGCTTCACCTACCCCCTCTGACTGGGTGCTTCACCTGACTGGGTGCTTCACCTGCCCCCACTGAGGCTTCACCTGCCCCCACTGACTGGGGGCTCCACCTGACTGGGGGCTTCACCTGACTGGGGGCTTCACCTGACTGGGGGCTTCACCTGACTGGGGGCTCCACCTGACTGGGGGCTTCACCTGACTGGGGGCTTCACCTGACTGGGGACTCCACCTGCCCCCACTGCCTGGGTGCTTCACCTGACTGGGGGCTTCACCTGCCCCCACTGAGGCTTCACCTGCCCCCACTGCCTGGGTGCTTCACCTGACTGGGGACTCCACCTGCCCCACTGCCTGGGTGCTTCACCTGACTGGGGACTCCACTTGCCCCCACTGAGGCTTCACCTGTCCCCACTGACTGGGGGCTTCACCTGCCCCCACTGACTGGGGGCTCCACCTGACTGGGGGCTTCACCTGACTAGGGGCTTCACCTGACTGGGGGCTTCACCTGCCCCCACTGCCTGGGTTCTTCACCTGACTGGGGGCTTCACCTGCCCCCACTGAGGCTTCACCTGTCCCCACTGACTGGGGGCTTCACCTACCCCCTCTGACTGGGGGCTTCACCTACCTGGGGGCTTCACCTGACTGGGGGCTCCACCTGCCCCCACTGACTGTGGACTCCACCTGCCCCCACTGAGGCTCCACCTGCCCCTACTGCCTGGGGACTTCACCTGCCCCACTGCCTGGGGACTTCACTTGCCCCACTGACTGGGGACTTCACCTGCCCCACTGACTGGGGGCTCCACCTGCCCCCACTGAGGCTTCACCTGACCCTCTGACTGGGGGTTTCACCTGCCCCCACTGACTGGGTGCTTCACCTACCCCCACTGCCTGGGTGCTCCACCTGCCCTACTACCTGGGGACTTCACCTGCCCCAATGACTGGGGACTTCACCTGCCCCAATGACTGGGGACTTCACCTGCCCCACTGCCTGGGGACTTCACCTGCCCCACTGACTGGGGACTTCACCTGCCCCACTGACTGGGGACTTCACCTGCCCCACTGCCTGGGGGCTCCACCTGCCCCCACTGAGGCTTCACCTGACCCTCTGACTGGGGGTTTCACCTGCTCCCACTGACTGGGTGCTTCACCTACCCCCACTGACTGGGGGCTTCACCTACCCCCTCTGACTGGGGGCTTCACCTACCTGGGGGCTTCACCTACCCCCTCTGACTGGGTGCTTCACCTACCCCCACTGACTGGGTGCTTCACCTGTCCCCACTGACTGGGGGCTCCACCTGACTGGGGGCTTCACCTGACTGGGGACTCCACCTGCCCCCACTGCCTGGGTGCTTCACCTGACTGGGGGCTTCACCTGCCCCCACTGAGGCTTCACCTGCCCCCACTGCCTGGGTGCTTCACCTGACTGGGGACTCACCTGACTGGGGACTCCACCTGCCCCCACTGAGGCTTCACCTGCCCCCACTGACTGGGGGCTTCACCTACCCCCTCTGACTGGGGGCTTCACCTACCTGGGGGCTTCACCTGACTGGGGGCTCCACCTGCCCCCACTGACTGGGTGCTACACCTACCCCCACTGACTGGGTGCTTCACCTACCCCCACTGACCTGGGGGCTTCACCTACCTGGGGGCTTCACATACCCCCTCTGACTGGGTGCTTCACCTACCCCCTCTGACTGGGTGCTTCACCTGACTGGGGGCTCCACCTGCCCCCACTGACTGGGGGCTCCACCTGCCCCCACTGACTGGGGGCTCCACCTGCCCCCACTGACTGGGGGCTCCACCTGCCCCCACTGACTTGGGGCTCCACCTGCCCCCACTGAGGCTCCACCTGTCCCCACTGAGGCTCCACCTGCCCCCACTGACTGGGGGCTCCACCTGCCCCCACTGAGGCTCCACCTGCCCCCACTGCCTGGGGACTTCACCTGCCCCACTGACTGGGGACTTCACCTGCCCCACTGCCTGGGGGCTCCACCTGCCCCCACTGAGGCTTCACCTGACCCTCTGACTGGGGGTTTCACCTGCTCCCACTGACTGGGGGCTCCACCTGACTGGGGGCTCCACCTGACTGGGGGCTCCACCTACCCCCACTGACTGCTTCTTTCTCACTCTCAATTTGAACCTCTTTTTACATTGATTTTTACAGTCTATGTTTGTGACAAGCAGTGTGCGAGTGAGATAAAAGCTTCCATTGCCGAACCACCATCATTACTCATCGCACCGGGAAAAGTAATTGTTGTTGGAAACAACAAAGTTTTTAAGTACAAAGTGTATGAATGTTTATAAACTTTTATATGTTAGAACAGACGTGCGAAACAATATGCTTTAATCTGGCTAGTAGCTAGTTAAGTCGGGTTTTATGTGGTATTTGGTATTTTACTAGGATCCCCATTAGCTGTTGCAAAAGCAGCAGCTCCTCTTCCTGGGGTCCAACACAAAACATATGACATAATACAGAATGACATAATACAGAATGACATAATACAGAATGACATAATACAGAATGACTTCATACAGAATGACTTCATACAGAATGACATAATACAGAAT
The DNA here is from genome assembly GCF_002021735.2 of Oncorhynchus kisutch. NCBI lineage: Eukaryota > Metazoa > Chordata > Actinopteri > Salmoniformes > Salmonidae > Oncorhynchus > Oncorhynchus kisutch. Next base: position 6,490,269 of record NC_034188.2, read on the forward strand.
GACATAATACAGAATGACATAATACAGAATGACATCATACAGAATGACATCATACAGAATGACATCATACAGAATGACATCATACAGAATGACATAATACAGAATGACATAATACAGAATGACATAATACAGAATGACATAATACAGAATGACATAATACAGAATGACATAATACAGAATGACATCATACAGAATGACATCATACAGAATGACATCATACAGAATGACATCATACAGAACATCATTAGACAAGAACAGCTCAAGGACAGAACTACACACATGTTTAAAAGGCCCCACGTAGCCTCCATATCAATACATAGACACACACTATCTGGGTCCAATAGGGGAGAGGCGTTGTGCCGTGAGGTGTTGCTATATCTGTTTTTTGAAACCAGGTTGGCTATTTATTTGAGCAATTTGAGAAGGAAGTTCAATGCAATAATGGCTCTATATAATACAGTATGTTTTCTTGAATTTGTTCTGGATTTGGGGACTGTGAAAAGACCCCTGGTTGCATGTCTGGTGGGAGAAGTGTGTGTGTCAGAGCTGTGTGTAAGTTGGCTATGCAAACAATTTGATATTTTCAACACAATGTTTCTTATAAAAAGAAGAAGTGATGTTGTCAGTCTCTCCTCAACTCTTAGCCAAGAGAGACTGGCAGCATAGTATTTATATCAGCCCTCTGATTACAATTAAGAGCAAAATGTGCCACTCTGTTCTGGGCCAGCTGCAGCTTAACTAGGTCTTTCCTTGCAGCACTGGACCACATGACTGGACAATAATCAAGATTAGACAAAACTAGAGCCTGAAGGACTTGCTTTTTGGAGTGTGGTGTCAGAAAAGCAGAGCATCTCTTTATTACAGACAGACCTCTCCCCATCTCTTTATTACAGACAGACCTCTCCCCATCTCTTTATTACAGACAGACCTCTCCCCATCTCTTTATTACAGACAGACCTCTCCCCATCTCTTTATTATGGACAGACCTCTCCCCATCTCTTTATTACAGACAGATCTCTCCCCATCTTTACAACCATTGAATCTATGTTTGATCTAACTTGCTAACGCTGGGTACTTCTGGCTGTGAGGGAAACACTGATAGTGAATATTTTGAAACCAAGAATACTTGTCAGCTACCGAATTAGATGCACATTTCACTGTCTTAGTCTTCATCACAGGGTCAGCAAGTTACCATTCGGAGGAGAAAAGAAGAGAGGACAAATAACTGTAAGTGATGTTCTTGGCAACTGCCCGCACACACAACCCCTGGCAAACTAGCTGGTAAATGCGAGTGCTTTCGGGCTTAGCTTTTTAACTTCATCACAGTGACTATGGGACATGAAGGTGTGTTCCACGTGCTGAGACTTTGTTTGGTGCTGTCATGATTATGTCAGGAGAGTGACAAGCCATAAACCAACAGGTCAGAGAGTGAGAAGTGTCTCTGCCAAGTACTCATATAGAGTTCACAGACTGATGATCTGTCACAGTGTGAATCAATCTGAATGATCTCTGATGAAAGGATAGCATCTCAAGTCTATAAGGTGTATTGCGTGTATTCATTTCATGTAGGAGAGAGGCGGCCATGATGATCTGTGTTGCTGGTTATTATTACAGTATAATAACTGCAGGAGAGAGGCGGCCATGATGATCTGTGTTGCTGGTTATTATTACAGTATAATAACTGCAGGGGAGAGGCGGCCATGATGATCTGTGTTGCTGGTTATTATTACAGTATAATAACTGCAGGGGAGAAGCGGCCATGATGATCTGTGTTGCTGGTTATTATTACAGTATAATAACTGCAGGAGAGAGGCGGCCATGATGATCTGTGTTGCTGGTTGATATTACAGTATAATAACTATACAATAAGTTGAAATATTTAGTTAAGTTACAAACCATATGGTAAGTAGAGCAGCAGAACAGTATAATAACTGCAGGAGAGAGGCGGCCATGATGATCTGTGTTGCTGGTTATTATTACAGTATAATAACTGCAGGAGAGAGGCGGCCATGATGATCTGTGTTGCTGGTTATTATTACAGTATAATAACTGCAGGGGAGAAGCGGCCATGATGATCTGTGTTGCTGGTTATTATTACAGTATAATAACTGCAGGAGAGAGGCGGCCATGATGATCTGTGTTGCTGGTTGATATTACAGTATAATAACTATACAATAAGTTGAAATATTTAGTTAAGTTACAAACCATATGGTAAGTAGAGCAGCAGTAGAAGCAACCTGACATAGCGGAAGGTAGAAAAATTCAACTAAATGAATCATACAGTAGCAGAGAAAGAGGACAAAATGGTTGTTTAATTGAATATATCTACATGAATTACTCAGCACAGCATGAAAGGCACTAAGAACTGATTGGACTAGAGTAAGGATTCCTGCAAGGGCCCTCATAGCCTTGTAAATATGCCCATTTGTATGTTGAGATGTGTCTGTATCTTCAGACCACCTAGCACAATGTGTCCCACCCCAAACCCACCCCACTCTCCAATGTCAGACTCGCGCTGACGCCCCAGCAATCATGTCTACATTTTATAGCTACTTGCTGCTATACTAGTCAGGTCAAATGGACAGATATAACATTTAAGGCTGGTTTCCAAGACAAACATTACGTCTTGTATACTAGACTAAAAGGATACTTTTAACCCATTACAGTCTAAGCCCTGTCTAAGCCCTGTCTAAGCCCAGTCTAAGCCCAGTCTAAGCCCAGTCTAAGCCCAGTCTAAGCCCAGTCTAAGCCCTGTCTAAGCCCAGTCTAAGCCCTGTCTAAGCCCTGTCTAAGCCCTGTCTAAGCCCAGTCTAAGCCCAGTCTAAGCCCAGTCTAAGCCCAGTCTAAGCCCAGTCTAAGCCCTGTCTAAACCCTGTCTAAGCCCTGTCTAAGCCCAGTCTAAGCCCTGTCTAAGCCCCGGGGAAGGGGATCGGGGGATGCTACTAAGCTATATGGATTTTTTTAAAGAAGTTCATACCAAGGATCACTTTGCTATTTCATTTAGAATTTTAAGACCCCTTGAGGTATCCCAAGAATTGCGAAAACACATTTTTGAAGTTATTTGGCCTAACTGCTATTAGTTAAAAATTTTTTTTAAACACATTTAATAACAGATTCACTACATAGAACAACAGATAGTCCAAAAACAAAATCTAAAGGAAGTTTGTTCTGAAGTGTCTGTCCTATGTCTGAAAGGTATAAGAAAGTTCACAGACAGACGTGGGCACTAACAGACGCTACAGACAGACGTGGGCAGTAACAGACGCTACAGACAGACGTGGGCAGTAACGGACGCTACAGACAGACGTGGGCAGTAACAGACGCTACAGACAGACGTGGGCAGTAACAGACGCTACAGACAGACGTGGGCAGTAACAGACGCTACAGACAGACGTGGGCATTAACGGACGCTACAGACAGACGGGGCAGTAACAGACGCTACAGACAGACGTGGGCAGTAACAGACGCTACAGACAGACGTGGGCAGTAACAGATGCTACAGACAGACGTGGGCAGTAACAGACGCTACAGACAGGCGTGGGCAGTAACAGACGCTACAGACAGACGTGGGCAGTAACGGACGCTACAGACAGACGTGGGCAGTAACAGACGCTACAGATAGACGTGGGCAGTAACAGACGCTATAGACAGACGTGGGCAGTAACAGACGCTACAGACAGACGTGGGCAGTAACAGACGCTACAGACAGGCGTGGGCAGTAACAGACGCTACAGACAGGCATGGGCAGTAACAGACGCTACAGACAGACGTGGGCAGTAACGGACGCTACAGACAGACGTGGGCAGTAACAGACGCTACAGACAGACGTGGGCAGTAACAGACGCTATAGACAGACGTGGGCAGTAACAGACGCTACAGACAGACGTGGGCAGTAACAGACGCTACAGACAGGCGTGGGCAGTAACAGACGCTACAGACAGACGTGGGCAGTAACGGACGCTACAGACAGGCGTGGGCAGTAACGGACGCTACAGACAGACGGGGGCAGTAACGGACGCTACAGACAGACGTGGGCAGTAACAGACACTACAGACAGACGTGGGCAGTAACAAACGCTACAGACAGACGTGGGCAGTAACAGACGCTACAGACAGACGTGGGCAGTAACAGACGCTACAGACAGGCGTGGGCAGTAACAGACGCTACAGACAGACGTGGGCAGTAACAGACGCTACAGACAGACGGGGGCAGTAACGGACGCTACAGACAGACGTGGGCAGTAACGGACGCTACAGACAGACGTGGGCAGTAGCAGACGCTACAGACAGACGTGGGCAGTAACAGACGCTACAGACAGGCGTGGGCAGTAACAGACGCTACAGACAGACGTGGGCAGTAACAGACGCTACAGACAGACGTGGGCAGTAACCGATGCTACAGACAGACGTGGGCAGTAACGGACGCTACGGACAGACGTGGGCAGTAACGGATGCTACGGGCAGACGTGGGCAGTAACGGACGCTACAGACAGACGTGGGCAGTAACAGACGCTACAGACAGGCGTGGGCAGTAACGGACGCTACAGACAGACGTGGGCAGTAACGGACGCTACAGACAGGCGTGGGCAGTAACGGACGCTACAGACAGACGTGGGCAGTAACGGACGCTACAGACAGGCGTGGGCAGTAACGGACGCTACAGACAGACGTGGGCAGTAACTGACGCTACAGACAGGCGTGGGCAGTAACAGACGCTACAGACAGGCGTGGGCAGTAACAGACGCTACAGACAGACGTGGGCAGTAACAGACGCTACAGACAGACGTGGGCAGTAACAGACGCTACAGACAGACGGGGGCAGTAACAGACGCTACAGACAGGCGTGGGCAGTAACAGACGCTACAGACAGACGTGGGCAGTAACAGACGCTACAGACAGACGTGGGCAGTAACAGACGCTACAGACAGACGGGGGCAGTAACAGACGCTACAGACAGGCGTGGGCAGTAACAGACGCTACAGACAGACGTGGGCAGTAACAGACGCTACAGACAGACGTGGGCAGTAACGGCCGCTACAGACAGACGGGGGCAGTAACAGACGCTACAGACAGACGTGGGCAGTAACATACGCTACAGACGGACGGGGGCAGTAACAGACGCTACAGACAGGCGTGGGCAGTAACGGACGCTACAGACAGACGTGGGCGGTAACGGACGCTACAGACAGACGTGGGCAGTAACTGACGCTACAGACAGACATGGGCGGTAACAGACGCTACAGACAGACGTGGGCGGTAACGGACGCTACAGACAGACGTGGGCAGTAACGGACGCTACAGACAGACGTGGGCAGTAACAGACGCTACAGACAGACGTGGGCAGTAACAGACGCTACAGACAGACGTGGGCAGTAACAGACGCTACAGACAGACGTGGGCAGTAACAGACGCTACAGACAGACGTGGGCAGTAACAGACGCTACAGACAGACGTGGGCATTAACGGACGCTACAGACAGACGGGGCAGTAACAGACGCTACAGACAGACGTGGGCAGTAACAGACGCTACAGACAGACGTGGGCAGTAACAGACGCTACAGACAGACGTGGGCAGTAACAGACGCTACAGACAGACGTGGGCAGTAACAGACGCTACAGACAGACGTGGGCAGTAACAGACGCTACAGACAGACGTGGGCAGTAACGGACGCTACAGACAGACGTGGGCAGTAACGGACGCTACAGACAGGCATGGGCAGTAACAGACGCTACAGACAGACGTGGGCAGTAACAGACGCTACAGACAGACGTGGGCAGTAACAGACGCTACAGACAGGCGTGGGCAGTAACAGACGCTACAGACAGACGTGGGCAAGTAACAGACGCTACAGACAGACGTGGGCAGTAACAGACGCTACAGACAGACGTGGGCAGTAACAGACGCTACAGACAGGCGTGGGCAGTAACAGACGCTACAGACAGACGTGGGCAGTAACAGACGCTACAGACAGACGTGGGCAGTAACAGACGCTACAGACAGATGTGGGCAGTAACAGACGCTACAGACAGACGTGGGCAGTAACGGACGCTACAGACAGACGGGGGCAGTAACAGACGCTACAGACAGACGTGGGCAGTAACGGACGCTACAGACAGACGTGGGCAGTAACAGACGCTACAGACAGACGTGGGCAGTAACGGACGCTACAGACAGACGTGGGCAGTAACAGACGCTACAGACAGACGTGGGCAGTAACAGACGCTACAGACAGACGTGGGCAGTAACAGACGCTACAGACAGACGTGGGCATTAACGGACGCTACAGACAGACGGGGCAGTAACAGACGCTACAGACAGACGTGGGCAGTAGCAGACGCTACAGACAGACGTGGGCAGTAACAGACGCTACAGACAGACGTGGGCAGTAACCGACGCTACAGACAGACGTGGGCAGTAACGGACGCTACGGACAGACGTGGGCAGTAACGGATGCTACGGGCAGACGTGGGCAGTAACGGACGCTACAGACAGACGTGGGCAGTAACAGACGCTACAGACAGGCGTGGGCAGTAACGGACGCTACAGACAGACGTGGGCAGTAACGGACGCTACAGACAGGCGTGGGCAGTAACGGACGCTACAGACAGACGTGGGCAGTAACGGACGCTACAGGCAGGCGTGGGCAGTAACGGACGCTACAGACAGACGTGGGCAGTAACAGACGCTACAGACAGGCGTGGGCAGTAACAGACGCTACAGACAGACGTGGGCAGTAACAGACGCTACAGACAGACGTGGGCAGTAACAGACGCTACAGACAGACGTGGGCAGTAACAGACGCTACAGACAGACGGGGGCAGTAACAGACGCTACAGACAGGCGTGGGCAGTAACAGACGCTACAGACAGACGTGGGCAGTAACAGACGCTACAGACAGACGTGGGCAGTAACGGCCGCTACAGACAGACGGGGGCAGTAACAGACGCTACAGACAGACGTGGGCAGTAACAGACGCTACAGACGGACGGGGGCAGTAACAGACGCTACAGACAGACGGGGGCAGTAACAGACGCTACAGACAGACGGGGGCAGTACAAGACATTATCTCTAGCTTAAACTGACATCTTTTTTATGAGTATTTTTATTACATTACTAATTAGACTCTAGAGGGGTTAATGGATATTCTCCATTCAGTATTGCATGATTAGCAGTAGTAGGAGTTGTCTTAATTTGGGTCTGGGAACCCAGTCCTTAGTGGCATGGTGACAAGGCCTGCCTGGTGTGTGAGGCTTGAGGCTGAGTGTGTCCTGACATGGACACTGTATTGGCAAGTTCCTCTTAAAAGGTGAGGGGCGAGGCTATGTTTACAAATGGCACCCTATTCCCTTTATAGTGCACTACTTTTTAACCAAGGCTGCTCTGGTAGTAGTGCACTGATACAAGGAATAGGTTGCCATTTGGGACTCAAACAAGGGGAGGCTCATCCTATTTCAAAGCCGTGGACACAGGAGATCCTACTCCCGCCAAATAATTAATGGAGGGGGTGAGTGTTACGTTGTTAATACGTGCCGGGGTCTCAACGTGGATTAGGGTTGCTCTTTAGAGAATAGGAGAACAGTCAGAGGATATGAACTAACTGTTGAAGAATGTTAGCTACAGCAGAAACACTGCTGACTTGGTTCTATACATAACTTTCTACACAAAGGGCGTGTTACTTTCCACACAAAGACACGTGTTTTCACTCTGTGAGCCGACTGCTGAATACAACACTGCATTCAGTATCTCATTGCAATCAGTCTCTCATTGCATTCACTCTCTCATTGCATTCACTCTCTCATTGCATTCAGTATCTCATTGCATTCAGTCTCTCATTGCATTCACTCTCTCATTGCATTCACTCTCTCATTGCATTCAGTCTCTCATTACTTTCATTCTCTCATTGCATTCAGTATCTCATTGCATTCACTCTCTCATTGCATTCAGTATCTCATTGCATTCAGTCTCTCATTGCATTCACTCTCTCATTGCAATCACTCTCTCATTGCATTCAGTCTCTCATTACTTTCATTCTCTCATTGCATTCAGTATCTCATTGCATTCAGTCTCTCATTGCATTCACTCTCTCACTGCATTCAGTATCTCATTGCATTCAGTCTCTCATTGCATTCACTCTCTCATTGCATTCACTCTCTCATTGCATTCAGTCTCTCATTACTTTCATTCTCTCATTGCATTCAGTATCTCATTGCATTCAGTCTCTCATTGCATTCACTCTCTCACTGCATTCAGTATCTCATTGCATTCAGTCTCTCATTGCATTCACTCTCTCATTGCATTCACTCTCTCATTGCATTCAGTCTCTCATTACTTTCATTCTCTCATTGCATTCAGTCTCTCATTGCATTCACTCTCTCATTGCATTCAGTCTCTCATTGCATTCACTCTCTCATTGCATTCAGTATCTCATTGCATTCAGTCTCTCATCGCATTCACTCTCTCATTGCATTCAGTATCTCATTGCATTCAGTCTCTCATTGCATTCAGTCTCTCATTACTTTCATTCTCTCATTGCATTCAGTATCTCATTGCATTCAGTTTCTCATTGCATTCACTCTCTCATTGCATTCACTCTCTCAATGTATTCAGTCTGTCATTGCATTCACTCTCTCATTGCATTCAGTCTCTCATTGCATTCATTCTCTCATTACTTTAATTCTCTCATTGCATTCATTCTCTCATTACTTTAATTATCTCATTGTATTCACTCTGTCATTGCATTCAGTCTCTCATTGCATTCACTCTCTCATTGCATTCAGTCTCTCATTGCATTCAGTCTCTCATTGCATTCATTCACTCATTACTTTAATTCTCTCATTGCATTCATTCTCTCATAACTTTAATTCTCTCATTGCATTCATTCTCTCATTACTTTAATTCTCTCATTGCATTCATTCTCTCATAACTTTAATTCTCTCATTGCATTCATTCTCTCATTGCATTCACTCTCTCATTGCATTCAGTCTCTCATTGCATTCACTCTCTCATTGCATTCAGTCTGTCATCGCATTCATTCTCTCGTTGCATTCGGTCTGTCATTGCATTCATTCTCTCATTGCATTCAGTCTGTCATTGCATTCATTCTCTCATTGTATTCAGTCTCTCATTGCATTAATTCTCTCATTAAATGCAGTCTGTCATTGCATTCAGTCTCTCATTGCATTCAGTCTCCCATTGCATTCATTCTCTCATTGAATCCAGTCTGTCAATGCATTCAGTCTCTCATTGCATTCAGTCCCCCATTGCATTCAGTCTCTCATCGCATTCAGTCTATCATTGCATTCATTCTCTCATTGCATTCAGTCTCTCATTGCATTCAGTCTGTCAATGCATTCAGTCTGGAAGTCCTTGACGATCAGTAAAGAAGGAAGAAAAGTTAACGTGGTTCAAGAAGTAGAGTCAAGAGAGTGCAACCACATAATGACAGTCACCCCTACACAATACCTGATGAATATTCATTAACATATTGTACATGGTGGCCATGGGGTCAATACTAAGTATGCTCCACATTGAGACTTTCATAAAGAGATTCAACTTTTTTATATGCAGAATAAGGTGTGCGTATCCTACGCACTGGCTGGTTTGTGATGCAGTCTTCTTTACGTTAATTAGGAGATGGGGAGGCAGTCATCCTTATGTTAATCAGGAGATGGGGAGGCAGTCATCCTTATGTTAATCAGGAGATGGGGGAGGCAGTCATCCTTATGTTAATCAGGAGATGGGGAGGCAGTCATCATTATGTTAATTAGGAGATGGGGAGGCAGTCATCATTATGTTAATCAGGAGATGGGGAGGCAGTCATCATTATGTTAATCAGGAGATGGGGAGGCAGTCATCATTATGTTAATCAGGAGATGGGGGGGCAGTCATCATTATGTTAATCAGGAGATTGGGCTGTCAGTCATCATTATTTTCGTCAGGAGATGGGGATGGCAGTCATCTTGATGTGAGACAGGATATGGGGAGGCAGCCACTGAAGGCGACCCCTTTGAGACTGTAGGGGGAGGGGGATGATTGATCTGAAGGTGACCCCTTTGAGACTAGGGGGAGGGGGGTGATGGATCTGAAGGTGACCCCTTTGAGACTAGGGGGAGGGGGGTGATGGGTCTGTAGGGGGATGGGTTATGGGTCTGAAGGGGAGGGGGGATGGGTCTGAAGGGGGAGGGGTGATGGTCTGAAGGGGAGGGGGGATGGGTATGTAGGGGGAGGGGTGATGTGTCTGAAGGGGGAGGGGTGATGGGTATGTAGGGGGAGGGGTGATTGGTCTGAAGGGGGAGGGGTGATGGGTCTGAAGGGGGAGGGGGGATGGGTCTGAAGGGGGAGGGGTGGTGGGTCTGAAGGGGGAGGGGGGATGGGTCTGAAGGGGGAGGGGTGATGTGTCTGAAGGGGGAGGGGTGATGGGTCTGAAGGGGGAGGGGTGATGTGTCTGAAGGGGGAGGGGTGATGGGTATGTAGGGGGAGGGGTGATGGGTCTGAAGGGGGGGGGGGGGGTGATGGGTCTGAGGAGGGAGGGGTTATGAGTCTACAAACTATGTACGGAACAGATTGCATTGAGTTATGAGTCTACAAACTATGTACGGAACAGATTGCCTCCCATACATCTAGCTCACCCTCCTGGTGATGGGTCTGAGGAGGGAGGGGTTATGAGTCTGTAGGGGAAGGGGGGGGTGGGTCTGAAGGGGGAGGGGTAATGGGTCTGAGGGGGGAGAGGTTATGAGTCTGTAGGGGGAGGGGGGGGGGGTCTGAAGGTGACCCCTTTGAGACTGTAGGGAAGGGGGGTGATGTGTCTGAAGGGGGAGGGGTGATGGGTCTGAGGGGGAGGGGTTATGAGTCTGTAGGGGGAGGGGTGATGGGTCTGAAGGGGGAGGGGTGATGGGTATGTAGGGGGAGGGGTGATGGGTCTGAAGGGGGGGGGCGTGATGGGTCTGAGGAGGGAGGGGTTATGAGTCTGTAGGGGAAGGGGGGGGGGGTCTGAAGGGGGAGGGGTGATGGGTCTGAGGGGGGAGGGGTTATGAGTCTGTAGGGGGAGGGGGGGTGGGTCTGAAGGGGGAGGGGTGATGTGTCTGAGGGGGAAGGGTTATGAGTCTGTAGGGGGAGGGGTGATGGGTCTGAAGGGGGAGGGGTGATGGGTCTGAGGGGGAGGGGTGATGGGCCTGAAGGGGGAGGGGTGATGGGTCTAACATGACTCTGAGAAAAGGTTTTGTCTGAACGGTGTTTCTTTTTGTTAACCCAATAAACAAAAACAAGACTAATCAAGTTCAAACTGGGGAGAATATGCAAGCATCTATCATAACAAAAAACAACAAGACGCCATGTAATGAATCACAGCCAGAAGAAGAGACACAAAAAAAACATTTATTTTCCTTCTCTCCGTGACATTAAATCCATGTGAAATGTGCCTGGCGAGTAACATTGAAATGTTTGCAGTGTGTGAATTGGTTTTCTGTCACCTCTCTTTTGGGTGTCCCAGAACAACACCTTGATGCCTATTATCTGACCACGTAATTGCAATTGATTTTCTTCTTGTTTCTCTCTTTTGTCTTTCCCTCCTATTTTGGTTTGCCATTGTTCAACAAGTATACTATTGAAAGTACGTTCTGACTGTTTTCTAGACTCGCCCAGCAACTGAAATTTAATAGGGAAATGAGTCAAAGACCAAATTTGTGCCATTATTTTCAGAAGGAGGAGGTGTGGATACATAAATGATCAACACACAGCACTGGTAGTTATTTTCATATCACACCTTGTTCTGGTCCATTTGAAACATTTATTTATCCGTTATTTTACCAGGTAAGTTGACTGAGAACACATTCTCATTTACAGCAACGACCTGGGGAATAGTTACAGGAGAGAGGATGAATGAGCCAATTATAAACTGGGGATTATTAGGTGACCATGATGGTTTGAGGGACAGATTTGGGAATTTAGCCAGGACACCAGGGTTAACACCCCTACGATAAGTGCCATGGGATCTTTAATGACCTCAGAGAGTCAGGACACACATTTAACATCCCAACCCGAAAGACAGTACCCCACACAGGGCAGTGTCCCCAATCACTGCCCTGGGGCATTTTTTAGACCAGAGGAAAGAGTGCCTGCTACTGGTCCTCCAACACCACTTCCAGCAGCATCTGGTCTCCCATCCAGGGACTGACCAGGACCAACCCGGTTACGGTTGGATACATGTTTTTTGTGTAGCTTAGCTGTGCAAGTTTGTGATCAACAACGATTTAAATAGCTAGCCTTGCTTTGCGCTAGGCTTGACTGTCAGCCAAAAATAAAAAATCTATCGATCAAACTGAAATGAGATTAACGACGAGAAAAAGGTAACATACCAAATTCTACCATGTGACGAACCAGACAAACCACAGTAAAAATAATATCTAGTAAGCTAGATGTATGGGAGGCAATCTGTTCCGTACATAGTTTGCGAGGTTATAGTGTACGAAACAGACGCTATGCTCCAAGACATGCTTACCTGCACACTGCTAGAGATGTACATTTATGTTGCACTTAAACGTGGATGTCAGGCATACTGCCCTCTGCCCATACGGCCCATACTGTCCTCTGCCCTCTGCCCATACTGCCCTCCCCCCTCTGCCCATACTGCCCTCTGCCCTCTGCCCATACTGCCCTCTGCCCTCTGCCATACTGCCCTCTGCCCTCTGCCCATACTGCCCTCTGCCCATACTGCCCTCTGCCCATACTGCCCTCTGCCCTCTGCCCATACTGCCCTTTGCCCTCTGCCCTCTGCCCAGACTGCCCTCTTCCCTCTGCCCATACTGCCCTTTGCCCTCTGCCCATACTGCCCTCTGCCCAGACTGCCCATACTGCCCTCTGCCCTCTGCCAGGACTGCCCTTTGACCTCTGCCCTCTGCCCATACTGCCCTCTGCCCTCTGCCCATACTGCCCTCTGCCCTCTGCCCATACTGCCCTTTGCCCTCTGCCCTCTGCCCAGACTGCCCTCTGCCCTCTGCCCATACGGCCATTTGCCCTCTGCCCATACTGCCCTTTGCCCACTGCCCATACTGCCCTCTGCCCTCTGCCCTCTGCCCATACTGCCCTCTGCCCTCTGCCCATACTGCCCTTTGCCCTCTGCCCTCTGCCCATACTGCCCTCTGCCCTCTGCCCTCTGCCCATACTGCCCTCTGCCCTCTGCCCATACTGCCCTTTGCCCTCTGCCCATACTGCCCTTTGCCCTCTGCCCATACTGCCCTTTGCCCTCTGCCCTCTGCCCTCTGCCCATACTGCCCTCTGCCCTCTGCCCATACTGCCCTCTGCCCATACTGCCCTCTGTTCTCTGCCCATACTGCCCTCTGCCCTCTGACCTCTGCCCATACTGCCCTTTGCCATCTGCCCTCTGCACTCTGCCCTCTGTCCATACTGCCCTCTGCCATCTGCCCTCTGCACTCTGCCATCTGCCCATACTGCCCTCTGCCATCTGCCCTCTGCACTCTGCCCTCTGCCCATACTGCCCTCTGCCCATACTGCCCTCTGCCCTCTGACCTCTGCCCATATTGCCCTCTGCCCATACTGCCCTCTGCCATCTGCCCTCTGCACTCTGCCCTCTGCCCATACTGCCCTCTGCCATCTGCCCTCTGCACTCTGCCCTCTGCCCATACTGCCCTCTGCCCTCTGCCCTCTGCCCTCTGCACTCTGCCATCTGCCCATACTGCCCTCTGCCCTCTGCCCTCTGCCCTCTGCCCATACTGCCCTCTGCCATCTGCCCTCTGCACTCTGCACTCTGCCCATACTGCCCTCTGCCCTCTGCCCATACTGCCCTCTGCCCATACTGCCCTCTGCACTCTGCCCTCTGCCCTCTGCCCATACTGCCCTCTGCCCTCTGCCCTCTGCCCTCTGCCCTCTGCCCATACTGCCCTCTGCCCTCTGCCCTCTGCCCATACTGCCCTCTGCCCTCTGCCCTCTGCCCTCTGAAGATGTATTTGAATTAAAACAGAAGACAAACAACTGTTGCAGGGGGATTTCAGTGCTATCACACAGCTTACATATTTCACAGTGTAATACAAGTCATTTTCCACGAAAGCAGAACGTACCATGTGATTGTTAAGAAACCTTTCATTCCAGTTCAATCAGTAATGATCTTATTTTCTCATATGATAATGAAGTACCACTAACATAACACATTGCCTGACAGACTAGCAGACACCAGTGTACTGAGGTGATGAAGATGTGTTGCCTGACAGACTAGCAGACACCAGTGTACTGAGGTGATGAAGCTGTGTTGCCTGACAGACTAGCAGACACCAGTGTACTGAGGTGATGAAGATGTGTTGCCTGACAGACTAGCAGACACCAGTGTACTGAGGTGATGAAGATGTGTTGCCTGACAGACTAGCAGACACCAGTGTACTGAGGTGATGAAGATGTGTTGCCTGACAGACTAGCAGACACCAGTGTACTGAGGTGATGAAACTGTGTTATCTGATAGACTAGCAGACACCAGTGTACTGAGGTGATGAAGCTGTGTTATCTGATAGACTAGCAGACACCAGTGTACTGAGGTGATGAAGCTGTGTTGCCTGACAGACTAGCAGACACCAGTGTACTGAGGTGATGAAAATGTGTTATCTGACAGACTAGCAGACACCAGTGTACTGAGGTGATGAAGATGTGTTATCTGACAGACTAGCAGACACCAGTGTACTGAGGTGATGAAGATGTGTTATCTGACAGACTAGCAGACACCAGTGTATTGAGGTGATGAAGATGTGGGCTCTATAATCCTATTTGAGCGAGGATGGTCTGCATTCCTTTACATTGTCACGCTGGTATAAAGGATTTTGGAGACAGGCGCAGGAATACACAACAGTGGTTTTTAATACACCCATAACAAACACATATACAAAAACACTGGGCTGTACCCAAACAAAAGAACTAGTAATACACGATATATATATATATATATAGCACACAGCATAACAGCTGCACCAACGCATAGGGATTCACACCACCAACGAACATGTGGACAATAACCGACAAAGACAGAGGGAACAGAGGGCTCATATACAGTATAACATACTAATCAGGGGAAATGGGAACCAGGTGTGTGTAATCAGACAGTCTGGGGTTGATGATAATGAATCCCGTTCAGTGAAGCCTAGAAAGCCTGTGACTTAGACCTCCGGAACTGGTAAACAGAATGAGCAGCAGTACCGGGGGGATCCGTGACATACATAAACTATAGGACTACGTCTCAAAAGGCACCATATTCCCTATAAAGCGTACTACCTCTGACAAAGGCCCAGGGCACTATTTAGGGAATAGGGAGCCATTTGAGACACTATATAGGGAGTAGGGGGCCATTTGGGACACTATATAGGGGGTAGGGGGCAATTAAGGAACACTATATAGGGAGAAGGGGGCCATTTGGGACACTATATAGGGAGTAGGGAGCCATTTGGACACAATATGGTTGTTTGATTTCCTCTGATTCATATTCTCTTTCTCATTAATTCATTAATTGTACAATCTTATATTATCTCCCACTTCAGGCCTTTATTGCTTTGCATATGCTGCCATTTTTCGGTGGAATTGGATTGATGGAGATGATGATTGGTGGGGAGCTGTGGGACTGGAATGATGGAGATGGTGATTGGTGGGGAGCTGTGCGATTGGAATGATGGAGATGGTGATTGGTGGGGAGCTGTGGGACAGGAATGATGGAGATGGTGATTGGTGGGGAGCTGTGGGACTGGAATGATGGAGATGGTGATTGGTGGGGAGCTGTGGGATTGGATTGATGGAGATGATGATTGGTGGGGAGCTGTGGGACTGGAATGATGGAAATGGTGATTGGTGGGGAGCTGTGGGATTGGAATGATGGAGATGGTGATTGGTGGGGAGCTGTGGGATTGGATTGATGGAGATGATGATTGGTGGGGAGCTGTGGGACTGGAATGATGGAGATGGTGATTGGTGGGGAGCTGTGCGATTGGAATGATGGAGATGGTGATTGGTGGGGAGCTGTGGGATTGGAATGATGGAGATGGTGATTGGTGGGGAGCTGTGGGATTGGAATGATGGAGATGGTGATTGGTGGGGAGCTGTGGGACTGGAATGATGGAGATGGTGATTGGTGGGGAGCTGTGCGATTGGAATGATGGAGATGGTGATTGGTGGGGAGCTGTGGGATTGGAATGATGGAGATGGTGATTGGTGGGGAGCTGTGGGACTGGAATGATGGAGATGGTGATTGGTGGGGAGCTGTGCGATTGGAATGATGGAGATGGTGATTGGTGGGGAGCTGTGGGATTGGAATGATGGAGATGGTGATTGGTGGGGAGCTGTGGGATTGGAATGATGGAGATGGTGATTGGTGGGGAGCTGTGGGATTGGATTGATGGAGATGGTGATTGGTGGGGAGCTGTGGGATTGGAATGATGGAGATGGTGATTAGTGGGGAGCTGGGGGATTGGAATGATGGAGATGGTGATTGGTGGGGAGCTGTGAGATTGGAATGATGGAGATGGTGATTGGTGGGGAGCTGTGGGATTGGAATGATGGAGATGGTGATTGGTGGGGAGCTGTGGGATTGGAAGGATGGAGATGGTGATTGGTGGGAGCAGTTGGACTGAAATGATGGAGATGATGATTGGTGGGGAGCTGTGGGATTGGATTGATGGAGATGGTGATTGGTGGGGAGCTGTGGGACTGGAATGATGGAGATGGTGATTGGTGGGAGCTGTGGGAATGGAATGAAGATGATTGGTGGGGAGCTGTGGGAATGGAATGATGGAGATGGTGATTGGTGGGGAGCTGTGTCATTGGAATGATGGAGATGGTGATTGGTGGGGAGCTGTGGGATTGGAATGATGGAGATGGTGATTGGTGGGGAGCTGTGGGATTGGATTGATGGAGATGGTGATTGGTGGGGAGCTGTTGGACTGGAATGAAGATAATTGGTGGGGAACTGTGGGATTGGAATGATGGAAATGGTGATTGGTGGGAGCTGTTGGACTGGAATGAAGATGATTGGGGTGGAACTGTGGGATTGGAATGATGGAGATGGTGATTGGTGGGGAGCTGTGGGACTGGAATGATGGAGATGGTGATTGGTGGGGAGCTGTGCGATTGGAATGATGGAGATGGTGATTGGTGGGGAGCTGTGGGATTGGAATGATGGAGATGGTGATTGGTGGGGAGCTGTGGGATTGGAATGATGGAGATGGTGATTGGTGGGGAGCTGTGGGATTGGATTGATGGAGATGGTGATTGGTGGGGAGCTGTGGGATTGGAATGATGGAGATGGTGATTAGTGGGGAGCTGTGGGATTGGATTGATGGAGATGGTGATTGGTGGGGAGCTGTGGGACTGGAATGATGGAGATGGTGATTGGTGGGAGCTGTGGGAATGGAATGAAGATGATTGGTGGGGAGCTGTGGGAATGGAATGATGGAGATGGTGATTGGTGGGGAGCTGTGTCATTGGAATGATGGAGATGGTGATTGGTGGGGAGCTGTGGGATTGGAATGATGGAGATGGTGATTGGTGGGGAGCTGTGGGATTGGATTGATGGAGATGGTGATTGGTCGGGAGCTGTGTCATTGGAATGATGGAGATGGTGATTGGTGGGGAGCTGTTGGACTGGAATGAAGATAATTGGTGGGGAACTGTGGGATTGGAATGATGGAAATGGTGATTGGTGGGAGCTGTTGGACTGGAATGAAGATGATTGGGGTGGAACTGTGGGATTGGAATGATGGAGATGGTGATTGGTGGGGAGCTGTGGGACTGGAATGATGGAGATGGTGATTGGTGGGGAGCTGTGGGATTGGAATGATTGAGATGGTGATTGGTGGGATCTGTGTCATTTGAATGATGGAGGTGGTGATTGGTGGGGAGCTGTTGGATTGGAATGATGGAGATGGTGATTGGTGGGGAGCTGTGACATTGGAATGATGGAGATGGTGATTGGTGGGGAGCTGTTGGATTGGAATGATGGAGATGGTGATTGGTGGGGAGCTGTTGGATTGGAATGATGGAGATGGTGATTGGTGGGATCTGTGTCATTTGAATGATGGAGATGGTGATTGGTGGGGAGCTGTTGGATTGGAATGATGGAGATGGTGATTGGTGGGGAGCTGTGACATTGGAATGATGGAGATGGTGATTGGTGGGGAGCTGTTGGATTGGAATGATGGAGATGGTGATTGGTGGGGAGCTGTTGGATTGGAATGATGGAGATGGTGATTGATTGGAATCTCTGGAAGTCTTTGAACCCCCTTTCTGAAATGTCTAAGCCTCTTTACACTGCAGTGTCTCCTGGACATCATTGGTATGTCTTGGAAGCAATTTCCTCCCCACAAATATGAATAATTCAGCACATATTAATCCAAAGGTCATCTTCTATTAATTAGTAGCCCTGCTGTTGACTAAACAGCCTCAAGGTACCTGATGGCCAGTTTAATTACAATTTGAAATGAGTGTACTGTTTGACAATCTCTATATGTTCACCCAATGCTCTCCCAGGCCGCATCACACCTTCAGAAATAAGTAGGCTTATAATGAGAACCATTTTCGCTTGTTGGCAGATCATTTATAGGCCCTAGTCAACAGTTGTGCTCTGTACAGGGAATAGGGTGCAATTTGGGACGCGGTGTTCTACAGTGTACACTGCAGGCTTGTAAATGACACCAACCGATGTATGATATTGCTGCTAACAAGCACTGTACGTACGTGATAGTATTGTGGTGATTTTAAGTAATGCTATGCAGACATCTCTAGTATGGTCATCTTTTTAACAAGTATTTGAACATCTGGGGATTGGTCATCTGCTGTAAATGCTGTAATGCCAGTATGCTATGATTCTGTACGTGTATTGTACATGTGTCTTTCCTGTCCACAATGTATACCATCATATAATACATTCTACTATGACAACAACGCGAGAACATTGCCTTTAAATATCAATCACGGTGTCACACTGAACTTCTGCGATACACATTGAATAGAGCACGTTTACTAATAAACATAGTTCCCTTCCCTAAGCACATGATGGAGATATAACAAAAATGTATCTCTCTTCTGGTCCCTTTGTATTGATATCACAGTAGTAAAGTAGTAGAGCATTGAGCCAAAGTGTCTCCAGGTATTGTGTTTGGCCCAGGGGTATTTAAAACCTTTCTGGCGCAAACGTTCCGCTAGCGACACACCTCGACAACATCCGGTGAAATTTTAGAGCGCTATATTCAAAATACAGAAATAGTCAAAATAAACATTCATAAAAAATACAAGTACATCGGCTTAAAGATGAACTTAATCCAGCTGCTATGTCAGATTTCAAAAAGCCTTTACGGCGAAAGCCTACCATGCGATTATCTGAGGACAGCGCCCCATAAACAAAAGCATGAAAAACATTTTCCAACCAAACAGATGCATCACAAAAGTCAGAAATAGCATTCAAATAAATCACTTACCTTTGAAGATCTTCATCATTTTGCAATCCCAAAGGTCTCAGTTACGCAATGAATGGTCGTTTTGTTCGATAAAGTCCTTTACATCCCAAAAATGTCAGTTTATTTGGCGCGTTTGATTCAGATATACACCGGTTCCAACTCACCCAACATGCCTACAAAGGATCTAATAAGTTACCTGTAAACTTGGTCCAAACATTTCAAACAATGTTTCTAATCCAACCTCAGGTACCCTAAAACGTAAATAATCGATAAAATTTAAGACGGAATAAACTGTTTCCAATACTGGAGAAAATAAACACGGAGCGCGCTCCTCTTCACACTCACCAAAAGACTAGTGTCCACCTGAGTGACACTTAGAAAGAATACGACTACTTCTTCATTTAAAAAAAATAAAAACATTGAACAATTTCTAAAGACTGTTGACATCTAGTGGAAGCCGTAGGAACTGCAGTCTGGGTCCTAATAACTTGGCTTCCCCATAGAAAAGCATTGGAAAATCCAATGACCTCAAAACATTTTTTTTCCTGGATGGATTGTCATTGGGGTTTTGCCTGCCAAATCAGTTCTGTTATACTCACAGACATAATTCTAACAGTTTTAGAAACTTTAGAGTGTTTTCTATCCAATACTACAATGTATATGCATATCCTAGCTTCTGGGCCTGAGTAACAGCCAGTTTACGTTGGGAACCTCCATCATCCAAACTTCCGAATACTGCCCCCTATCCCTAAGAAGTTGTTGCTGTAGTACTGCTGCAGTCCCAGGTACTGTGTTTGGCTCGGGGTTATTTAACTGTAGTACTGCTGCCGAGGAGTTCCTGATGCAAAGTGAGTCTATGTCAAATTAAAGCTGTCACACACATTAGCCCTGCATAATCAATGAAGGCAATGCAGAGTTGATTAGCTTCATACACAGTAACAAAACAGGGTTGGTTAGCTTCGTACACAGTAACAAAACTGGGTTGATTAGCTTCATACACAGTAACAAAACAGAGTTGATTAGCTTCATACACAGAAACAAAACTGGCTTGATTAGCTTCGTACACAGTAAAAAAAACTGAAGTTGGTTAGCTTCGTACACAGCAACAAAACAGGTTTGGTTAGCTTCATACACAACATGTTTGGTTAGCTTCATACACAACAGGGTTGGTTTGCTCTGTAGACAGTCCAGGTGAGAACACAGTAACAAAACAGGGTTGGTTAGCTCTGTAGACAGTCCAGGTGGGAAGTCATGTCTTGTAATTCTGAGATGATGCCCCCACAGATGTAGCCTGGATCCCAGACCTGTGTATGCTTTCATTCCACTCCTTCCCACTCTTTAGCAAGACAAGCCCCCCCTTGGGTTGTGCCGTGGCGGAGATCTTTGTGGGTTATACTCAGCCTTGTCTCAGGATGGTAAGTTGGTGGTTGAAGATATCCCTCTAGTGGTGTGGGGGCTGTGCTTTGGCCAAGTGGGTGGGGTTATATCCTTCCTGTTTGGCCCTGTCCTGGGGTGTCCTCGGATGGGGCCACAGTGTCTCCTGACCCCTCCTGTCTCAGCCTCCAGTATTTATGCTGCAGTAGTTTATGTGTCGGGGGGCTAGGGTCAGTCTGTTATATCTGGAGTACTTCTCCTGTCCTATTCGGTGTCCTGTGTGAATTTAAGTGTGCTCTCTCTAATTCTCTCTTTCTCTCTTTCTTTCTCTCTCTCTCTCGGAGGACCTGAGCCCTAGGACCATGCCCCAGGATTACCTGACATGATGACTCCTTGCTGTCCCCAGTCCACCTGGCCGTGCTGCTGCTCCAGTTTCAACTGTTCTGCCTTATTATTATTCGACCATGCTGGTCATTTATGAACATTTGAACATCTTGGCCATGTTCTGTTATAATCTCCTCCCGGCACAGCCAGAAGAGGCCTGGCCACCCCACATAGCCTGGTTCCTCTCTAGGTTTCTTCCTAGGTTTTGGTCTTTCTAGGGAGTTTTTCCTAGCCACCGTGCATTGCTTGCTGTTTGGGGTTTTAGACTTTGAGATATCAGCTGATGTACGAAGGGCTATATAAAAAAATAAATTTGATTTGAAAAATAAATTTGACATACAGGTCTGAATTCCAAGCTACCCAGAGGAAGGGAAAACCTAGACCAAGGATATGTTTCTTATCTCTGGTCTGCACTGTAACGTATTGTACTGTCTTGTATTGCATGTGTTGCTGTGATTCTGTGTATAGAGACGTATTGCCAGGGACACGTCTTGTCGATTTATAAATACGTTATGATGTAGATATTTATCTGCTCATTTGTACTTCACATTGGTGTATACATTCGAATCATAGGGCAAATAAAAAAAATTAAAAAGTACTATTGAATGGGAAAAGAGTCTACTGTAATGGAGACGGGGTTGATTGAAGAAGATGTGTAGAGCTTGTAACAGCTTGAAGATATTGTAGTTGGGTGTTAGAGGTTCATGTTATCTCTACACGCGGTAGATTTGTCTCTGTACAGAAGGAAGAAACTCAAGCGTAGTCCGAACTTACTTTTGACAACTCAATATTTAATGGTTCAGGTCAAATTCCATGACAAGAAAAGAAATCGTTTCACCATGTATGGAAGGTCATTTTCATGGGATATTTTACAAAGGCATGACAACACAGAGTTGATCAATACTATACTGCTGGCAAACATTTAAGCTTTCTCTCCAAGCGACCTCCAACCTGTACCCACCAATGACTAATTTACAAGCATATATATTATATAGCAGGTATATCATATATAGATTTTATACAAGATACGTGTGTGTACATAAAATATTCTGGCGAGGTGCATGCCAGTATACATACATGCACCAAAAGAAATGCGCACACACACACACACTAGCTGCACATACACACTCGCTGCACACACACTCGCTGCACACGACTAGCTGCACACACACACTGCACACACACACACACACACACACACACTCACCAATATATGCAGGTGTACCCATTTACCTTACAACAGAGATTGTAGTCTAATCACTTTACATTTACATTTTGATGAGCTTTTTTCATGACTGAATTCAGGTGACTTTTACTCGACAATATATAAACATATATAAGCTTGTCTTGTTGGTTGCCACCTTGTCAATTCTTCTCAAAAGGTTATGTTATGTTATGTACAATATTTAAAAAAACAATACAAATAAATCACAAAATTGTTGTGATTTTAATTTTGTGTGTACATGCCTAATTTTCATTACACGTCTGAAAGTGAACATTTTTGTGTTTTGTTAGTCACGTATTGTCAGTTGTTCAGAAGGGATATATGGTTACAACAACACAAGTGGTTGATGACGGCCAAATGACAACACAAATCCACCCTGAAAACATGTTAAAGATCAACGCAGTAGCGTAGCAAAACTAGTGATAAAAGGGGATTTAAAAAAAATAAACGGCCCGCATGCAGAGATGATCACGATGACGGAAGATGACATCACAATGACCCGACCTTATAAAATGAAACCTGTTTATTTGTTGTTGATGATGAAAACATTCCATAGATGAAATAAAGGATTTTTGTCAAACTGAGGGGTGACATTGTTTCTACGACTACCGGTATGTTTTATGGGAGCTTCATAACACTGCATTTGACATACAGTACACAATGCATACTCAGTATCTTCCTTTTTTTGGTTAATACGTGAAACCTTTGGCACAAAGAGAAACTGCACTAAGGCGTTCACCCCCCTCCTAAAAGACACATTTACATTTATTATGCATTCCTTTTTATTTTTGTCATTTAAAAAAATATATATATATTTTTTTTTACAAAAACAGAAATCTCTAACTCTCTATCTCTAACTCTTTGTCAGGGATGAACAACCAAATGGGGAATTACAAATAATTAAATAACTCAAATGCCCCCTGTTATTTAAATATTGAATTGATATCATATCTATTGTTCTATATTCGTGCAATTGTCTAAATCGTTTTTAAGGAAATTATATAATAATGAGTGCCACTTGAGGATATTGTTATTTGGTGTCAGTCCCACTGTAGGCCTATATCAGATATCTGTTCGACAGTCCCCCTCTAGGCCTATATCAGATATCTGTTTGACAGTCCCACTCTAGGCCTATATCAGATAACTGTTTGACAGTCCCCCTCTAGGCCTATATCAGATAACTGTTTGACAGTCCCACTGTAGGCCTATATCAGATATCTGTTCAACAGTCCCAATGTATGGAGCCTTAGGTGTTGTTGATGGTAATACATTTTTCAGGTATCAAGCATTCCCTACCCCTGTCTGTCTTGTGTGATTTATATTGACATAAGAGCATTCTATCCATCTGTGTTCCTCTGTATGAGCATGATCTATGTATATCAGATGTACACTGAACAAAAATATAATTAGGCCCCAATCTATGGATTTCACATGACTGGGAATGCAGATATGCGCCATAAAAAAAAAGGTAAGGACATGGATCAGAAACCCAGTCAGTATCTGGTTTGACCATTTGCCTCATGCAGCGCAACACATCTCCTTCACATAGAGCGGATCAGGCTGTTATTTGTGGCCTGTAGATTGTTGTCCCACTCCTCCTCAATGGCTGTGATAATGCACGGCAACATGTCACAACGATCAGTACACAATTTCTGGAAGCTGAAAATGTCCCACTTCTTCTGTTGGCCTGCATACTCACCAGACATGTCACCACATTGGTGGGAATTAGAACACGCTGTCGTACAAGTCGATCCAGAGCATCCCTAACATGCTCAATGTGGTGACATGTCTGGTGAGTATGCAGGCCAACAGAAGAAGTGGGACATTTTCAGCTTCCAGAAATTGTGTACTGATCGTTGTGACATGTTGCCGTGCATTATCATGCTGAAACATGAGGTGATGGCGACAGATGAATGGCACGACAATGGGCCTCAGGATCTCATCATGGTATCTCTGTGCATACAAATTGCCATCGATAAAATCAAATGATGTACGTTTTCCCTAGCTTATGCCGTCCCATACCATAACCCCACCGCCTCCATGGGGCACTCTGTTCGCAACATTGACATCAACATTGACATCGCCCACACGATGCCATAAACACTGTCCTGCATCTGCCCGGTACAGTTGAAACCGAGATTAATCCGCAAAGAGCAAACTTCTCCAATGTGTCAGTGGCCATCAAAAGTGAGCTTTTGCCCACTGAAGTTGGTTACGCCGCCAAACTGCAGTCAGGTCAAGACACCGGTGACGACGACGAGCACAATGATGAGCTTCCCTGAGACGGTTTCTGACAGTTTGTGCAAAAATTCTTCGGTTTGTGCAAACCCACGTTTTCATCAGCTGACCTAGTGGCTGGTCTCAGACGATCCCGCAGGTGAAGAGCCAGATGTGGACGTCCTGGGTTGCCGCGGTTACACGTGGTCTGTGATTGTGAGGCCGGTTGGATGTATTGCCAAATTCTTATGGTGGAGAAATTAACATAAAATGATTTAAAACAATGTTTTATGGTAGAGAAATGAACATAACATTCTCTGGCAACCGCTCTGGTGGATATTCCTGTAGTCAGCATGCCAATTGCATGCTACCTCAATTCTTGAGATATCTGTGGCATTGTGTTTTGACAAAACTGCACATTTTAGAGTGGCGTTTAATTGTCCCCAGCACAAGGTGCACATGTGTAATGATAATGCCGTTTAATCAGCTTCTTGATGTGCCAAATCGGTCAGGTGGATGGTTTTGTTGGCAAAGGAGAAATGATCACTAACAGGGATGTCTTTTATTTCAGCTCATGAAACATGGGACCAACACTTCACATGGTTGCGTTTATATTTTTGTTCAGTATATATACTATAAGTATATTGTGTCATTTTGTGTGTTTCAGTTAAGTGTCAATATCATTGCTCTATACGCAGTTCGAATGTAATTGAATCACACCTCACACATTGCAAAGAGACAGATCTGTGTTCACAGTCACTGTCTGAAGGAAGCAAAGTGCTTTGTATTTTCTTTGTCAGCTTACTCTGTCCCTTCTGTATTTGATGAAAGACAAATGTATTGAAAATGTAACTGCAACCGAGTAACTGTTTCAGGATAACATAGAAATTAAAAAATATTCCGCAAAATGGAATTGATATTCAATTCATGGTTGGGACTTGGGTGGGCCGTGGGTTAACCATGTTCAACGAGTAAGATTTATTCAATTCATGAATCAAAATTCAACGATTTTCCTTAATTGACTCGGGGTTGAGATGAAATTGACCCTGACCTTGACCCTTCTACATGACACTCTTATGACACGTGCAATTTCACCACCGGTAGCTTCGCTAATGCATTTCTATACTGATGGATACCTGACCCAAAGTGTCATCTGAAAGCAAGCAAGTCTCGATCAAGTGCAGACACATTTGAAAATCTAGTCCGTCAGTGAGTATGGTACACTAAGCATGTCCTGTTACCGTCTAACCCTGCAGGGAGAATGGTACCCTAAACATGTTCTGTTACTGTCTAACCCTGCAGGGAGAATGGTACCCTAAACATGTCCTGTTACCATCTAACCCTGCAGGGAGAATGATACCCTAAACATGTCCTGTTACTGTCTAACCCTGCAGGGAGAATGGTACCCTAAACATGTCCTGTTACTGTCTAACCCTGCAGGGAGAATGGTACCCTAAACATGTCCTGTTACTGTCTAACCCTGCAGGGAGAATGGTACCCTAAACATGTCCTGTTACCGTCTAACCCTGCAGGAAGAATGGTACCCTAAACATGTCCTGTTACCGTCTAACCCTGCAGGGAGAATGGTACCCTAAACATGTCCTGTTGCTGTCTAACCCTGCAGGGAGAATGATACCCTAAACATGTCCTGTTACTGTCTAACCCTGCAGGGAGAATGGTACCCTAAACATGTCCTCTTACCGTCTAACCCTGCAGGGAGAATGGTACCCTAAACATGTCCTGTTACTGTCTAACCCTGCAGGGAGAATGGTACCCTAAACATGTCCTGTTACCATCTAACCCTGCAGGGAGAATGGTACCCTAAACATGTCCTGTTACCGTCTAACCCTGCAGGGAGAATGGTACCCTAAACATGTCCTGTTACTGTCTCACCCTGCAGGGAGAATTGTACCCTAAACATGTCCTGTTACTGTCTAACCCTGCAGGGAGAATGGTACCCTAAACATGTCCTGTTACCGTCTAACCCTGCAGGGAGAATGGTACCCTAAACATGTCCTGTTACCGTCTAACCCTGCAGGGATAATGGTACCCTAAACATGTCCTGTTACCGTCTAACCCTGCAGGGAGAATGGTACCCTAAACATGTCCTGTTACCGTCTAACCCTGCAGGGAGAATGGTACCCTAAACATGTCCTGTTACCGTCTAACCCTGCAGGGAGAATGGTACCCTAAACATGTCCTGTTACCGTCTAACCCTGCAGGGAGAATGGTACCCTAAACATGTCCTGTTACTGTCTAACCCTGCAGGGAGAATGGTACCCTAAACATGTCCTGTTACTGTCTAACCCTGCAGGGAGAATGGTACCCTCATCATGTCCTGTTACCGTCTAACCCTGCAGGGAGAATGGTACCCTAAACATGTCCTGTTACCGTCTAACCCTGCAGGGACAATGGTACCCTAAACATGTCCTGTTACTGTCTAACCCTGCAGGGAGAATGGTACCCTAAACATGTCCTGTTACTGTCTAACCCTGCAGGGAGAATGGTACCCTCATCATGTCCTGTTACTGTCTAACCCTGCAGGGAGAATGGTACCCTAAACATGTCCTGTTACTGTCTAACCCTGCAGGGAGAATGGTACCCTAAACATGTCCTGTTACCGTCTAACCCTGCAGGGAGAATGGTACCCTAAACATGTCCTCTTACCGTCTAACCCTGCAGGGAGAATGGTACCCTAAACATGTCCTGTTACTGTCTAACCCTGCAGGGAGAATGGTACCCTAAACATGTCCTGTTACTGTCTAACCTAACCCTGCAGGGAGAATGGTACCCTAAACATGTCCTGTTACTGTCTAACCCTGCAGGGAGAATGGTACCCTAAACATGTCCTGTTACTGTCTAACCCTGCAGGGAGAATGGTACCCTAAACATGTCCTGTTACCGTCTAACCCTGCAGGGAGAATGGTACCCTAAACATGTCCTGTTACCGTCTAACCCTGCAGGGAGAATGGTATCCTAAACATGTCCTGTTACTGTCTAACCCTGCAGGGAGAATGGTACCCTAAACATGTCCTGTTACTGTCTAACCCTGCAGGGAGAATGGTACCCTCATCATGTCCTGTTACTGTCTAACCCTGCAGGGAGAATGGTACCCTAAACATGTCCTGTTACTGTCTAACCCTGCAGGGAGAATGGTACCCTAAACATGTCCTGTTACTGTCTAACCCTGCAGGGAGAATGGTACCCTAAACATGTCCTGTTACCGTCTAACCCTGCAGGGAGAATGGTACCCTAAACATGTCCTGTTACCGTCTAACCCTGCAGGGAGAATGGTACCCTAAACATGTCCTGTTACCGTCTAACCCTGCAGGGAGAATGGTACCCTAAACATGTCCTGTTACTGTCTAACCTAACCCTGCAGGGAGAATGGTACCCTAAACATGTCCTGTTACTGTCTAACCCTGCAGGGAGAATGATACCCTAAACATGTCCCGTTACTGTCTAACCCTGCAGGGAGAATGGTACCCTAAACATGTCCTGTTACCGTCTAACCCTGCAGGGAGAATGGTACCCTAAACATGTCCTGTTACCGTCTAACCCTGCAGGGAGAATGGTATCCTAAACATGTCCTGTTACTGTCTAACCCTGCAGGGAGAATGGTACCCTAAACATGTCCTGTTACTGTCTAACCCTGCAGGGAGAATGGTACCCTCATCATGTCCTGTTACTGTCTAACCCTGCAGGGAGAATGGTACCCTAAACATGTCCTGTTACTGTCTAACCCTGCAGGGAGAATGGTACCCTAAACATGTCCTGTTACTGTCTAACCCTGCAGGGAGAATGGTACCCTAAACATGTCCTGTTACTGTCTAACCCTGCAGGGAGAATGGTACCCTAAACATGTCCTGTTACTGTCTAACCCTGCAGGGAGAATGGTACCCTAAACATGTCCTGTTACTGTCTAACCCTGCAGGGAGAATGGTACCCTAAACATGTCCTGTTACCGTCTAACCCTGCAGGAAGAATGGTACCCTAAACATGTCCTCTTACCGTCTAACCCTGCAGGGAGAATGGTACCCTAAACATGTCCTGTTGCTGTCTAACCCTGCAGGGAGAATGATACCCTAAACATGTCCTGTTACTGTCTAACCCTGCAGGGAGAATGGTACCCTAAACATGTCCTCTTACCATCTAACCCTGCAGGGAGAATGGTACCCTAAACATGTCCTGTTACTGTCTAACCCTGCAGGCAGAATGGTACCCTAAACATGTCCTGTTACCATCTAACCCTGCAGGGAGAATGGTACCCTAAACATGTCCTGTTACCGTCTAACCCTGCAGGGAGAATGGTACCCTAAACATGTCCTGTTACCGTCTAACCCTGCAGGGATAATGGTACCCTAAACATGTCCTGTTACCGTCTAACCCTGCAGGGAGAATGGTACCCTAAACATGTCCTGTTACCGTCTAACCCTGCAGGGAGAATGGTACCCTAAACATGTCCTGTTACCGTCTAACCCTGCAGGGAGAATGGTACCCTAAACATGTCCTGTTACCGTCTAACCCTGCAGGGAGAATGGTACCCTAAACATGTCCTGTTACTGTCTAACCCTGCAGGGAGAATGGTACCCTAAACATGTCCTGTTACTGTCTAACCCTGCAGGGAGAATGGTACCCTCATCATGTCCTGTTACCGTCTAACCCTGCAGGGACAATGGTACCCTAAACATGTCCTGTTACTGTCTAACCCTGCAGGGAGAATGGTACCCTAAACATGTCCTGTTACTGTCTAACCCTGCAGGGAGAATAGTACCCTAAACATGTCCTGTTACCGTCTAACCCTGCAGGGAGAATGGTACCCTAAACATGTCCTGTTACCGTCTAACCCTGCAGGGAGAATGGTACCCTAAACATGTCCTGTTACTGTCTAACCCTGCAGGGAGAATGGTACCCTAAACATGTCCTGTTACTGTCTAACCTAACCCTGCAGGGAGAATGGTACCCTAAACATGTCCTGTTACTGTCTAACCCTGCAGGGAGAATGGTACCCTAAACATGTCCTGTTACTGTCTAACCCTGCAGGGAGAATGGTACCCTAAACATGTCCTGTTACCGTCTAACCCTGCAGGAAGAATGGTACCCTAAACATGTCCTCTTACCGTCTAACCCTGCAGGGAGAATGGTACCCTAAACATGTCCTGTTGCTGTCTAACCCTGCAGGGAGAATGATACCCTAAACATGTCCTGTTACTGTCTAACCCTGCAGGGAGAATGGTACCCTAAACATGTCCTCTTACCATCTAACCCTGCAGGGAGAATGGTACCCTAAACATGTCCTGTTACTGTCTAACCCTGCAGGCAGAATGGTACCCTAAACATGTCCTGTTACCATCTAACCCTGCAGGGAGAATGGTACCCTAAACATGTCCTGTTACCGTCTAACCCTGCAGGGAGAATGGTACCCTAAACATGTCCTGTTACCGCCTAACCCTGCAGGGATAATGGTACCCTAAACATGTCCTGTTACCGTCTAACCCTGCAGGGAGAATGGTACCCTAAACATGTCCTGTTACCGTCTAACCCTGCAGGGAGAATGGTACCCTAAACATGTCCTGTTACCGTCTAACCCTGCAGGGAGAATGGTACCCTAAACATGTCCTGTTACCGTCTAACCCTGCAGGGAGAATGGTACCCTAAACATGTCCTGTTACTGTCTAACCCTGCAGGGAGAATGGTACCCTAAACATGTCCTGTTACTGTCTAACCCTGCAGGGAGAATGGTACCCTCATCATGTCCTGTTACCGTCTAACCCTGCAGGGACAATGGTACCCTAAACATGTCCTGTTACTGTCTAACCCTGCAGGGAGAATGGTACCCTAAACATGTCCTGTTACTGTCTAACCCTGCAGGGAGAATAGTACCCTAAACATGTCCTGTTACCGTCTAACCCTGCAGGGAGAATGGTACCCTAAACATGTCCTGTTACCGTCTAACCCTGCAGGGAGAATGGTACCCTAAACATGTCCTGTTACTGTCTAACCCTGCAGGGAGAATGGTACCCTAAACATGTCCTGTTACTGTCTAACCTAACCCTGCAGGGAGAATGGTACCCTAAACATGTCCTGTTACTGTCTAACCCTGCAGGGAGAATGGTACCCTAAACATGTCCTGTTACTGTCTAACCCTGCAGGGAGAATGGTACCCTAAACATGTCCTGTTACCGTCTAACCCTGCAGGGAGAATGGTACCCTAAACATGTCCTGTTACCGTCTAACCCTGCAGGGAGAATGGTATCCTAAACATGTCCTGTTACTGTCTAACCCTGCAGGGAGAATGGTACCCTAAACATGTCCTGTTACTGTCTAACCCTGCAGGGAGAATGGTACCCTCATCATGTCCTGTTACTGTCTAACCCTGCAGGGAGAATGGTACCCTAAACATGTCCTGTTACTGTCTAACCCTGCAGGGAGAATGGTACCCTAAACATGTCCTGTTACTGTCTAACCCTGCAGGGAGAATGGTACCCTAAACATGTCCTGTTACCGTCTAACCCTGCAGGGAGAATGGTACCCTAAACATGTCCTGTTACCGTCTAACCCTGCAGGGAGAATGGTACCCTAAACATGTCCTGTTACCGTCTAACCCTGCAGGGAGAATGGTACCCTAAACATGTCCTGTTACTGTCTAACCCTGCAGGGAGAATGGTACCCTAAACATGTCCTGTTACTGTCTAACCTAACCCTGCAGGGAGAATGGTACCCTAAACATGTCCTGTTACTGTCTAACCCTGCAGGGAGAATGGTATCCTAAACATGTCCTGTTACTGTCTAACCCTGCAGGGAGAATGGTACCCTCATCATGTCCTGTTACTGTCTAACCCTGCAGGGAGAATGGTACCCTAAACATGTCCTGTTACTGTCTAACCCTGCAGGGAGAATGGTACCCTAAACATGTCCTGTTACTGTCTAACCCTGCAGGGAGAATGGTACCCTAAACATGTCCTGTTACCGTCTAACCCTGCAGGGAGAATGGTACCCTAAACATGTCCTGTTTCTTTCACAAGCCGCTAGAGGACACGACTGATGATCGTTATGCAATGTTATCCAAATCTATGACAGTCGACTGTTATTCAGTATGAACAACCTTGGTTAAATCAAAGACATAGTGGATAAAACACAGGAGAACGTATTATAGAAAGGATGTATGTCAATATGTGAATATGGAAAATATATCCTCTATGTTAGGCCGCCTGAATATGGATGTAGAAATTCTTATTATAGTGGTTACTAATCTGACGTGATACGGGTACAGATGGAAGCAAATAAAAAGCTATTTGCGGCCAGACTGTATGCAGTACCAGTCAGACGTTTGGACACATCTACTCATTACAGGGTTTTTCTTTATTTTTTATATTTTCTAGATTGTAAAATAATAGTGAAGACATCAAAGCTATGAAACAACACATATGTAATCATGTAGTAACCAAAAAAGTGTTTAACGAATCAAAATATATTTTATATTCTTCAAAGTAGCCACCTTTTGCCTTAATGATAGCTTTGCACACTCTTCTCTCAACCAGCTTCATGAGGTAGTCACCTGGAATGTATTTCAATTAACAGTTGTGCCTTGTTAAATGTTAATTTGTGGAATTTCGTTCCTTCTTAATGCATTTGAGCCAACCAGTTGTGTTGTGACAATATAGGGGTGGTATACAGAAGATAGCCCTATTCGGTGAAAGACTAAGTCCATATTATGGCAAGAACAGCTCAAATAAGCAAAGAGAAATGACAGTCCATTATTACTTTAAAAGATGAAGGTGAGTGAATCCGGAACATTTCAAGAACATGCTGCAGAACATAAGTCCATTAGAGATAATTGCACCTCAGAATGCAGCCCAAATAAATGTTTCACAGAGTTCAGGTAGCAGACACCTCTCAACATCAACTGTTCAGAGGAGACTGAGTGAATCAGGCCTACATTGCTGCAAAGAAACCACTACTAAAGGACACCAATAAGAAGAAAAGTCTTGCTTGGGCCAAGACACACGAGCAATGGACATTTAGACTAGAGATTTTTGGTTCCATTTTTGGTTAGAATTAGAGATTTTTGGTTCCAACTGCCGTATCTTGTGTGAGACGCAAACTTGTGTGGTTCCCACCGTGAAGCATGGAAGAGGAGGTGTCATGGTTTGGGGGTGCTTTGCTGGTGACACTGTCTGTGATATATTTAAAATTCAAGTCACACTTTACCAGCATGGCTATCACAGCATTCTGCAGCGATAAGCCATCTCATCTGGTTTGCGCTTAGTGGAACTATCCTTATTCTTTCAACAGGACAACGACCCAAAACACACCTCCAGGCTGTGTAAGGGCTATTTGACCAAGAAGGAGAGTGATGGTTCTGCATCAGATGACCTGGTCTCCACAATCACCCGACCTCAACCCAAATGAGATGGTTTGGGATGAGTTGGACAGCAGAGTGAAGGAAAAGCAGACAGCAAGTGCTCAGCATATTTGGGAACTCCTTCAAGACTGTTGGAAAAGCATTCCTCATGAAGCTGGTTGATAGAATGCCAAGAGTATGCAAAGCTGTCATCAAGACAAAGGGTGATTTTGATTTGATATGTTAAACACTTTTTTAGGGTCACTACATGAGTCCATATGTGTTATTTCATAGTTTTGAAGTCCTCACTAATTGTATACAGTGTAGAAAATAGTAAAAATAAAGAAAAACCCTTTAATGACTAGTTGGGTCCAAACGTTTGACTGGTACCACCCTTTTCATTACCCGACTAGTAGGAAATACATTATGTTTCAGTGAGACTAGACAACTATTACAGAACTGTCAACCACGGCTATTACTTACTGTGGAGATGACGTAATTAGACTATTGGGAGATATTTTTAATTGGCTCCATAGCACTCATTACGATGCGTACAGAACATGTTATATTTTATGAAAGGAAGATTACGAAGTGAAAGTATGGTGGAAAAGCAAAGTCTGTATCTCTTTGCATGGAACCTCTGTCTGGGCTGTTCAAGAGATAATGTAGAAAATGAGTATGCTCTTATTACAGGAGAAAGATCATGTAGAAAATGAGTATGTTCTTATGGCAGGGGAAAGATAATGTAGAAAATGAGTATGCTCGCACGACAGGGGAAAGATAATGTAGAAAAATTTGTATGCTCGTATGACAGGGGAAAGATAATGTAGAAAATTAGTATGCTCTTATGACAGGGGAAAGATAACATAGCTAATGAATAGGTTCTTATTACAGGGGGAAAGACAATGAAGAACATGAGTAGGTTTGCAGTAGAGTGGAGGGAAAGGTGGTGAAAAGCATCATAAACATGCCATACAAGAAACATTTGAGGAGGAACACAGTGTTAGGAATATAATGGGGGAAGAACCTGTACCGTATATTTATATAAAGTGTTAGCACGACACAGAGTGAAACCATTTTTTGTCCATTGAGTCTTAGGTATGTGTCTGAAGACCCCTGAATAAGACGGGATTCTTTGAACATAATTCAGGCAAGAGAAAAGGTAACTTGGATCATCAGTTGGAGCTGGAGCTGAATGTCTTGCTGGATACACTAAGCAGTATTTCACCAGAGATTGGACCAAATACACCGTTACACCTTGGGTTCACAAATAACATATTCCCCAGATTCTGCTTGTTCGACAAGATATACTGTGTGTTTTTTTTGTGTGTGTTTTCTTTATCGGTAAGTAAAATGGTGTTTGGGAAGGTTCCACTAAGCTGGTTCGAATATGCATAGTATTTATTCATCTTTTTGATCAGTGATCAGAAAAATCTCTACCAAACTGAAAGCTGACCTTATATATATATATATATATATATATATATATATATATATATATATAATTTATTTTTTTGCTGTTGTGAATCTACTTTGGTATAGGACTACCATTTTATATACTGTACATGGATTAAATGGGACAAATATTTAGCTTTTCTTCATTTCATACACATTTCAATTTCTTTTGCACAATATCATTCTATGAGTACAGCCATTGTCAGGTCCTCTTCTTTACAACATTGCAGAGACTGAGTAACACCATTGTGGAGACTGAGTAACAACATTGTGGAGACTGAGTAACAACATTGTGGAGACTGAGTAACAACACTGTGGAGACTGAGTAACAACATTGTGGAGACTGAGTAACAACATTGTGGAGACTGAGTAACAACATTGTGGAGACTGAGTAACAACACTGTGGAGACTGAGTAACAACATTGTGGAGACTGAGTAACAACACTGTGGAGACTGAGTAACAACACTGTGGAGACTGAGTAACACCACTGTGGAGACTGACTAACAACACTGTAGAGACTGAGTAACAACATTGTGGAGACTGACTAACAACATTGTGGAGACTGAGTTACAGCTTTGTCATCATCCCTTCCTTCACATTTCATGTTCACACACATACACACAAACTATCAAGATAAATTGGTTGGTGTTACTCTGTCCCCTTTACAGCCCCTTACTACTGATGTTAAAGATACATCAAGATACATTAGACAAATGGCTGGTGTTACTCTGTCCCCTTACAGCCCCTTACAGCTGATGTTAAATATACATCAAGATACATTAGACAAACTGGTTGGTGTTAATTTGGCCCAGTACAACCCCTTACAGCTGATGCTCATGTAAGAAGGCAGACGATCCCTCGGTGGCTGGGGTCTGCTGGCCCGACAAAGGCGAGGAAAAGCTTGCCAGAGGGATGACCTTGATGGGGTCAGACTCCTGATTCTTGCTACTGCAGTGTCTTTCCAGAGTGTTGTAGAACTGCGGTCGGTTAATCCCTTTAGCCAGATCGTCTTTGGGCGCAGGCCTTCCCAGGGTATGGCACTGACGTCCGTCCACCTTGACTCCCCTGGCCCAGGGGTAACTCTGCTGATGCTGGAAGCCAAAGGAGGGCAGGGTAGGCAGGGTACCCGTGTTGGACGGAGACTGGAACTGGGTCACCAGGGAGGGGGGCATCCAGCAGCTGTCGGAGTGGCCCAGGATCAGACATTCCTGGGTGCAAGTCTCGGAGGCTTCGGCCAGGGCCTTGGCGAGGTTCACCTCCACCATGGCTGCAGCACAAAGACATCAAATGAAAGAGAAAAAAAATAAGAAAAAGGATAAGAAAATAATGATAAGTTCAGTTAAATTATTTCAGCATGCCATTTACTGTTAGTAAAAGGATTGAGACAAGGATATTGTAGTGCTGGGACTTTTTTTTTTTTTTAAAGTTAGAGAGGGGTCAAGAAAAACAAAAAACAACTGCTAAGTTAGTAGAATTAAGTTGTATGTTTATCTGAAGGTGACCTGTAAATGTTTAACCTCTTAGATGTCTATCTGAAGGTGACCTGTAAATGTTTAACTTCTTAGATGTCTATCTGAAGGTGACTAAAGGCAGTAATACTCATTTGAATCATCCCATAAAGAGAAAAACAGAAGCAGAACATCTCATTCCCATTGGTATTCCCTTGGTTCCCTGTGTTTACCTACAACAGACAATGAATTCCCAGTAGATTAATTAAATAAGAGCTGTCTCTGTTGTTGGTTTCTGAGATTGGCTTTACTGTACTAAATATTTTATGAACATCCTAAAACATGATTATTTAAAATTAAAAAAAACAATAAAAAAAAATCATTGTCACCATGGCACACTTTGGTTCCTCTGATCTACTCAACATTACCTCAATCTGGGCAATTATGACAACTAAAACATGTAAACATCACAAAATCATACTAATCAACACTTCTTAGGATTCTTGTTAGCATATTTTATGTGCAAGGTACAATGAGTATAGTTATGAGCTATAGACTGTATTTGCATTTGGGGAGAGAAAAAGCAGGGAGGGAGAAAGCAGGGAGGGAGATAGCAGGGAGGGAGATAGCCAGGAGGGAGAAAGCAAGGAGGGAGATAGCAGGGAGGGAGATAGCAGGGAGGGAGAAAGCAAGGAGGGAGATAGCCGGGAGGGAGAAAGCAAGGAGGAAGATAGCAAGGAGGGAGAAAGCTGGGAGGGTGAAAGCAGGGAGGGAGATAGCCGGGAGGGAGAAAGCTGTGAGGGAGAAAGCAAGGAGGGAGAAAGCAAGGAGGGAGATAGCCGGGAGGGAGATAGCAGGGAGGGAGAAAGCAGGGAGGGAGATAGCCGGGAGGGAGATAGCAGGGAGGGAGAAAGCAGGGAGGGAGAAAGCAAGGAGGGAGATAGCCGGGAGGGAGATAGCAGGGAGGGAGATAACCGGGAGGGAGAAAGCAGGGAGGGAGATAGCCAGGAGGGAGAAAGCTGGGAGGGAGATAGCAAGGAGGGAGATAGCAAGGAGGGAGAAAGCAAGGAGGGAGAAAGCAAGGAGGGAGAAAGCTAGGAGGGAGAAAGCTAGGAGGGAGAAAGCTGGGAGGGAGATAGCCGGGTGGTAGATAGCAGGGAGGGAGAAAGCAAGGAGGGAGATAGCAGGGAGGGAGATAGCTGGGAGGGAGAAAGCTGGGAGGGAGATAGCCGGGAGGGAGAAAGCTGGCAGGGAGTAAGCA
This sequence comes from Oncorhynchus kisutch, assembly GCF_002021735.2. Classification (NCBI taxonomy): domain Eukaryota; kingdom Metazoa; phylum Chordata; class Actinopteri; order Salmoniformes; family Salmonidae; genus Oncorhynchus; species Oncorhynchus kisutch. The sequence goes on from NC_034188.2 coordinate 6,527,411, forward strand.
GGGAGGGAGAAAGCAGGGAGGGAGAAAGCAGGGAGGGAGAAAGCAGGGAGGGAGAAAGCTGGGAGGGAGAAAGCTGGCAGGGAGAAAGCTGGGAGGGAGAAAGCAAGGCACTCCAACTATCTTATCTCATTATGCTCAAGCTGACATCACATGTGAAATGAGTCCAGGAAGAGAAAGAGGCCTCACCATTGAGCCCCAGCAATAAAACCTGTCAACTCCTGTAATTAGAATGTAAAACAGTATGCGCCACAGCAAACAGGAGCCCACAGAGTCTGATAGTTCTGACACACAAAGAGGAAAAGAAGAGAGGTCCTTGCTATGACATCATATAAAGTCCTCCAGGCCTCTGCTTCAAGCTGTCACATTGAAATAATTTAGCATATTTGCATAAGTAAGAATGCTATCAATAATTGAATAGTCCTTAGTCTGTGTCTATGGCTGTGAGATCCTGACATTACAAGTTGAGCATGCTCTGTTTAATTAAATTCCCTAGCCAGCTCAAATTTGAAACAATGACTTTCACAACAGTGAAGTTATTTTATTAAAGAGTCTAAACCCTGTCTAAGCTGGAGGAGGGGGTTCTACTAAGCTATATGGATTCTTTTTTTTTAAGAATGTCATACCAAGGATAATTTCGCTATCGGACGCTACAGAGAAAAGTTGGCAGGTCGGCTGTCCCAACTTCAGACGAGTCCCAAGACGTTGTAGGGATTGTAGAGCAAAACAGAGAACACCATCGTGTTTTGTGAGAGTCTCATCTTTCCATAGAGGGGTCTTAACAGTTCGTAGGCCAAATCGGACGCGACTGACAATTTTGTGAGATTACCAATTTTCATGATGTCTCATGGTCTGACAAACACGCTCCACCGTTTTCACCGCAGATGTGGAAGTGTTGCAAAGGTGGATATGGTGGATTGAGACGCATCCAATGCAAAAAAAGAAGATATCTCGAGCTTAAACTGACCGATTTTTTGTAATTCAACTTTAAAAAAAAAAATATATTGCTAATTAGACCCGCCCTCCACCCATAGTGGCCCCTTGGGCATGGTGGCCCCTTGGGTATCGAGTCCCCCTTGGGCATGGAGTCCCCCTTGGGCATGGTGGCCCCTTGGGCATGGTGGCCCATTGGGCAAGGTGCCCCTTTGGGCATGGTTGCCCCTTGGGAATGGTGGCCCCTTGGGAATGGAGCACCCGTTGGGCATGGTGGCCCCTTGGGAATGGAGTCCCCCTTGGGCATGGTGGCCCCTTGGGTATTGAGTCCCCCTTGGGCAAGGAGTCCCTCTTGGGCATGGAGTCCCCCTTGGGCATGGTGGCCCCTTGGACATGGAGTCCCCCTTGTGCATGGTGGCCCCTTGGGAATGGTGGCCCCTTGGGCATGGAGTCCCCCTTGGGAATGGTGGCCT
>NC_034188.2:6533813-6573813 GCF_002021735.2 Oncorhynchus kisutch
ATTGCATTGGTCTTCAGGTCTTATTCAACAAAGATACTTTTGAGTCTGATAATCATAAACCTTTCCCAAGCGAATACAAGGATGTTTACCACCATACCTGGCTAAATCTGGAACAGGTTCACAATTATTAAGACATGCACATCAAATATGATTGAACTCATTATGCGAGCATGTAGAAACCCATTAATGCTAATTAAATGGATAATTGCATATCATCCAGGACATGTGATTTCTCAAACACCATAACTTTTCCTACCAGGACGCAGAAGTATTGTTACCAGTAAGCAATTGTTACCAGTAAGCATATGTCACAAAGTGCTTATACAGAAACCCAGCCTAAAACCCCCAAACAGTAAGCGATGTAAATGTAGAAGCAGGGTGGCAAGTTTTAAGTTCCTTGTCGGACACATCACAGACAAACTGAATTGGTCCACTCACACAGACAGCATCGTGAAGAAGGCGCAGCAGCGCCTCTTCAACCTCAGGAGGCTGAAGAAATTCGGCTTGTCACCAAAAGCACTCACAAACTTCTACAGATGCACAATCGAGAGCATCCTGGCGGGCTGTATCACCGCCTGGTATGGCAACTGCACCGCCCTCAACCGTAAGGCTCTCCAGAGGGTAGTGAGGTCTGCACAACGCATCACCGGGGGCAAACTACCTGCCCTCCAGGACACCTACACCACCCGATGCTACAGGAAGGCCATAAAGATCATCAAGGACATCAACCACCCGAGCCACTGCCTGTTCACCCCGCTGTCATCCAGAAGGCGAGCTCAGTACAGGTGCATCAAAGCTGGGACCGAGAGACTGAAAAACAGCTTCTATCTCAAGGCCATCAGACTGTTAAACAGCCACCACTAACATTGAGTGGCTGCTGCCAACACACTGTCAATGACACTGACTCAACTCCAGCCACTTTAATAATGGGAATTGATGGGAAATGATGTAAATATATCACTAGCCACTTTAAACAATGCTACCTTATATAATGTTACTTACCCTACATTATTCATCTCATATGCATACGTATATACTGTACTCTATATCATCGACTGCATCCTTATGTAATACATGTATCACTAGCCACTTTAACTATGCCACTTTGTTTACATACTCATCTCATATGTTATACTGTACTCGATATCATCTACTGTATCTTGCCTATGCTGCTCTGTACCATCACTCATTCATATATCCTTATGTACATATTCTTTATCCCCTTACACTGTGTATAAGACAGTAGTTTTTGGAATTGTTAGTTAGATTACTTGTTCGTTATTACTGCATTGTCGGAACTAGAAGCACAAGCATTTCGCTACACTCGCATTAACATCTGCTAACCATGTGTATGTGACAAATAAAATTTGATTTGATTTGATTTGATTTGGCTAGGAAAAACTCCATAAAAAGGCCAGAACCTAGGAAGATAGAGAGGAAACAGGATCTGAGGGGTGGCCAGTCCTCTTCTGGCTGTACCGGGTGGAAATTATAAGAGTTCATGGCCATTAAGGCCAGATCATCTTTCAAGATGTTGAAACGTTCATAGATGACCAGCAGGGTCAAATAATAATCACAGTGGTTGTAGAAGGTACAACATGTCAGCACCTCAGGAGTAAATGTCAGTTGGCTTTCATAGCCGAGCATTCAGAGGTCGAGACAGCAGGTGCAGCAGAGAGGGAGAAAGAGAGAGGGTGAACAGGTCAGGGTTCCATAGCCACAGGCAGAACAGCAGAAACTGGAGCAGCAGCACGACCGGGTGGACTGGGTACAGCCAGGAGATATCAGGCCAGGTAGTCCTGAGGCATGGTCCTAGGGCTCAGGTCCTCCGGGAGAGAGAGATGGGAGAATTAGATGGAGCATACCTAAGTTAACACAGGACACCAGCTAAGACAGGAGAATTACACCCCAGATAGGCCAGACTGACCCTATCCTCCAGGGCACATAGACTATTGCAGCATAGATACAGGAGGCTGAGATGGGGTGGGGGGGTTCGGAAGAAACTGTGGCCCCGTCTGACGATACCCCCAAACAGTGCCAACCAAGCACGATATAACCCCACCAACTTTGCCAAAGCATAGCCTAAAACACCACTGAAGGGATATCAACAGAACGCCAACTTACTACCTTGAGACAGGGCACGAAAGAGCTCCTCCACCGCATGAGCCAGAGGGAGCGGAGAACCGGACAGGAAGATCAAATCAGTGACTCAACCCACTCATGTCAAGTATAGTAAAAAAAAGCCTGGCACAATGTGATGTACCCCTCCTAGGGATGGAATGGAAGAGCACCAGTAAGCCAGTGACTCAGCCCCTGTAATAGGGTCAGAGGCAGAGAATCCCAGTGGAGAGAGGGGAACCGGCCAGGCAGAGACAGCAAGGGTGGTTCATCACTCCAGTGCCTTGCCGTTCACCTTCGCACCCCGTGGGCCAGACTACACTCAATCATAGGACCTACTGAAGAGATGAGTCTTCAGTAAAGACTTAAAGGTCGAGGCCGAATCTGTGTCTCTCACATGGATAGGCAGACCATTCCATAAAAATGGAGCTCTATAGGAGAAAGCCCTGCCTCCAGCTGTTTGCTTAGAAATTCTAGGGACAATTAGGAGGCCTGCGTCTTGTGACCGTAGCGTACGTGTAGGTATGTACGACAGGTACAAATCGGAGAGATAGGTAGGAGCAAGTCCATGTAATGCTTTGTAGCATTACAGCTTAGCAATAAAACCTTGAAATCAGCCCTTGCTTTGACAGGAAGCCAGTGTAGAGAGGCTAGCACTGGAGTAATATGATCACATTTTGGGGTTCTAGTCAGGATTCTAGCAGCCGTGTTTGGCACTAACTGCAGTTTATTTACTGTTTTATCCAGGTAGCCAGAGAGTATAGCATTGCAGTAGTCTAATGTAGGAGTGACAAAAGCATGGATTAGCTTTTCTGCATAATTTTTGGACAAACATTTTCATGTTACGATGATGAAAAAGAAAAGCTGCCCTTGAAATATTCCTGATATGTTCTTTAAAAGACAGATTAGGGTTCAGAGTAACACCATCTGCACAAGACACATTTTTGCTCAATCTCTATCTATCTGTCTGTCTGTCTGTCTGTCTGTGTGGGTGTCTGTGTGGGTGTGTGTGTGTTAGAGAAAAAGAGAGAGTGAGATAAAGAGAGAGAGAGAGAGAGAGAAGTGCGTGAAAGAGAGAGAGAATGTAGTTTGTAATTACCAAGACTTTATCACCTTCCATTGCCCCAACACCCACTCCAACTGTACATCAGGATAGGCAAATGGATGGCCATTAATAATAATGGGACTGTTTAACCCCATAGGCGCTAGACAACAGGGACAGATTACATTTTTTCACTACAGACCTAGTCACGATCATCATTTTGTGTAAGAAGACCATGTTTCCTTTGACAAGAGAATCAGAAGAAAAATAGAGCCACATATTACAAGCTCCATGGATGTTTTTCTTCTCTCTCAACATTCATATTTCTGCCCAAGACCCATCTACACGGGGCGGCAGGGTAGCCTAGTGGTTAGAGTGTAGAGGTGGCAGCTAGCCTAGTGGTTAGAGTGTAGAGGTGGCAGGTAGCCTAGTGGTTAGAGTGTAGAGGTGGCAGGGTAGCCTAGTGGTTAGAGTGTAGAGGTGGCAGGGTAGCCTAGTGGTTAGAGTGTAGAGGTGGCAGGTAGCCTAGTGGTTAGAGTGTAGAGGTGGCAGGTAGCCTAGTGGTTAGAGTGTAGAGGCGGCAGGTAGCCTAGTGGTTAGAGTGTAGAGGTGGCAGGGTAGCCTAGTGGTTAGAGTGTAGAGGTGGCAGGGTAGCCTAGTGGTTAGAGTGTAGAGGTGGCAGGGTAGCCTAGTGGTTAGAGTGTAGAGGTGGCAGGTAGCCTAGTGGTTAGAGTGTAGAGGCGGCAGGTAGCCTAGTGGTTAGAGTGTAGAGGTGGCAGGGTAGCCTAGTGGTTAGAGTGTAGAGGTGGCAGGGTAGCCTAGTGGTTCGAGTGTAGAGGTGGCAGGGTAGCCTAGTGGTTAGAGTGTAGAGGTGGCAGGGTAGCCTAGTGGTTAGAGTGTAGAGGTAGCAGGGTAGCCTAGTGGTTAGAGTGTAGAGGTGGCAGGTAGCCTAGTGGTTAGAGTGTAGAGGTGGCAGGGTAGCCTAGTGGTTAGAGTGTAGAGGTGGCAGGTAGCCTAGTGGTTAGAGTGTAGAGGCGGCAGGTAGCCTAGTGGTTAGAGTGTAGAGGTGGCAGGGTAGCCTAGTGGTTAGAGTGTAGAGGTGGCAGGGTAGCCTAGTGGTTAGAGTGTAGAGGTGGCAGGGTAGCCTAGTGGTTAGAGTGTAGAGGTGGCAGGGTAGCCTAGTGGTTAGAGTGTAGAGGTAGCAGGGTAGCCTAGTGGTTAGAGTGTAGAGGTGGCAGGTAGCCTAGTGGTTAGAGTGTAGAGGTGGCAGGGTAGCCTAGTGGTTAGAGTGTAGAGGTGGCAGGTAGCCTAGTGGTTAGAGTGTAGAGGTGGCAGGGTAGCCTAGTGGTTAGAGTGTAGAGGTGGCAGGGTAGCCTAGTGGTTAGAGTGTAGAGGTGGCAGGGTAGCCTAGTGGTTAGAGTGTAGAGGTGGCAGGGTAGCCTAGTGGTTAGAGTGTAGAGGTGGCAGGGTAGCCTAGTGGTTAGAGTGTAGAGGTGGTAGGTAGCCTAGTGGTTAGAGTGTAGAGGTGGCAGGTAGCCTAGTGGTTAGAGTGTAGAGGTGGCAGGGTAGCCTAGTGGTTAGAGTGTAGAGGTGGCAGGGTAGCCTAGTGGTTAGAGTGTAGAGGCGGCAGGTAGCCTAGTGGTTAGAGTGTAGAGGTGGCAGGGTAGCCTAGTGGTTAGAGTGTAGAGGTGGCAGGGTAGCCTAGTGGTTAGAGTGTAGAGGTGGCAGGATAGCCTAGTGGTTAGAGTGTAGAGGTGGTAGGTAGCCTAGTGGTTAGAGTGTAGAGGTGGCAGGTAGCCTAGTGGTTAGAGTGTAGAGGTGGCAGGGTAGCCTAGTGGTTAGAGTGTAGAGGTGGCAGGGTAGCCTAGTGGTTAGAGTGTAGAGGCGGCAGGTAGCCTAGTGGTTAGAGTGTAGAGGTGGCAGGGTAGCCTAGTGGTTAGAGTGTAGAGGTGGCAGGGTAGCCTAGTGGTTAGAGTGTAGAGGTGGCAGGGTAATCACTGAAATGCCACGGTAAAAACAGTCATAGCAACCGCCTCTATGGAAACCATTACATCGTATCCCATTCGGCGGTGTATATCTAGCCAACCAGTTTCCAGAGTCTTCAGAGTTGGTTACTATGGAGATTAAATTACCCCAGTTATTTGCAGCCAACCCAATTTTATTTAGTGTTTCTTAATTTTTTTTAAATCAGAAGATAAGCAAGGGTCTAATCTCGGGGGGGGAGGCAATAAAGGGTGACAAGCGTTGTCATTGTCACCAGCGACAAGGGCATGAGCAGTGGGCGAGAGAGAGTCAATATGACATTTTGAGGCAATGAAAAGCACTGTATGAATTGGAACGATGCAGGGCTTGGCTGATGTATCAGGGAGGTCGACATGACTGTGTAGGAGGTTTGTCTGATGTGTCAGGGAGGTTGACATGACCGTGCAGGAGGTTTTACCTCTCATTATAATCCAGCAAGTCAGATTGGACATGATGATTGTCAAAGCCTATGACTGCAACCCCAATGAAATTCTGATCAAATACGTAGCTATTCAGTTAAATCCATAGCCATTACTGTGTATGTTACAGTCAAGAAGTATAGTCGTACCCGAATATCTAAAATAATGTTATAAATGGTGTTTATGCCACTTTAAATAATGTCACTTTAATAATGTTTACTCAACATCACATGTATATCATGTAAATCACATGTATATCATGTAAATCACATGTATCATGTAAATCACATGTATATCATGTAAATCACATGTATCATGTAAATCACATGTATATCATGTAAATCACATGTATCATGTAAATCACATGTATATCATGTAAATCACATGTATCATGTAAATCACATGTATATCATGTAAATCACATGTATCATGTAAATCACATGTATATCATGTAAATCACATGTATCATGTAAATCACATGTATATCATGTAAATCACATGTATCATGTAAATCACATGTATATCATGTAAATCACATGTATCATGTAAATCACATGTATATCATGTAAATCACATGTATCATGTAAATCACATGTATATCATGTAAATCACATGTATCATGTAAATCACATGTATATCATGTAAATCACATGTATCATGTAAATCACATGTATCATGTAAATCACATGTATCATGTAAATCACATGTATCATGTAAATCACATGTATATCATGTAAATCACATGTATCATGTAAATCACATGTATCATGTAAATCACATGTATCATGTAAATCACATGTATATCATGTAAATCACATGTATCATGTAAATCACATGTATCATGTAAATCACATGTATCATGTAAATCACATGTATCATGTAAATCACATGTATATCATGTAAATCACATGTATCATGTAAATCACATGTATCATGTAAATCACATGTATCATGTAAATCACATGTATCATGTAAATCACATGTATATTCTGTATTTTTAAACCATCTATTGCACCTTGACTATGTCCTTCGACCATCGCTCATCCATATACTTATACGTACTTGTACATATTGTTATTCACCCCTTTAGATTTGTGTGTATTAGGTAGTTGTTGGTTGAAATTGTTAGATTACTTGTTAGATATTACTGCACTGTCGGAACTAGAAGCACAAGCATTTCGCTGCACTTGTATTAACGTCTGCTAACCATGTGTATGTGACCAATAACATTTGATTTGATTTGACACAGAGAAGACTGCATTGTGTTTTTCACTCTTTTCTTTCTACTTTTCAACAGCAGTACAGTGTCCCTGGTAACCAATGGGGTTCCTTTAAAAAGACATCTGAGATAAGGAGGAAAATGTCATTCAAATCTACTCCAGGCTAATTTTCATTTGATGCATTCACCAAGGTTCATCGTCACACAATGACCAGTCCCTGAGCTGGGTAATTATTTATCAGTACTTCAGGGACCCATACTATTCCACTCCTGCAATCCATCTACCCTAGTCCATCTCCTGTTCTCTCGTATTTGACCCATTTGTAACTGAGAGTAATTGCAGGCAGAAACAACATCTAACGATTACTTTATCTGGGAGTCGAGAACAGAAAAGTCACAGACAGGCACTTTCAACAAAGGACAAGGTCTGTTGTTTTTTTGTTTTTGGGGGGGGGGGGGGGGGGGGGGTTACACACAGTTTCAGACAACAAAAGAATATTATTGACTGAGATTAGAAAACCCAAAACAAATAACAAAGGAACAAAAGAAAGGACAAAGTGCATAGAGAGAGAATGAATCATCTTGGACACCCTGCGTCAAACGTTCGTTTCACTCTTTTTGTTAGTGTTGATTAAATACACGTTGCTGGATTGAAGAGACATTTTTTTTTCTTTTTTTTTCTCTCAACATAAACACCTCCAGGGGCAATGTATAGACTTAATTGAATGCACATTCAGTATTCTATCCTCCAGCCATGCTGTTCCACTATCCTCTCCTTGAACGTTCTCAGTCCGACCACATAAATATTTGCTACAAGTCACACCTACCGCTCTGCTTCTACACCTGCATTGCTTGCTGTTTGGGGTTTTAGGCTGGGTTTCTGTACAGCACTTTGAGATATCAGCTGATGTACGAAGGGCTTTATAAATACATTTAATTTGATTTGATTTGATTTGCTCTGTAGCTGGGATTTTTATCAACAACACAATATTTACCAATAATTCTGCATTTATGGGCCAATCCTTTTTATTATTCCATCCACCGTTTACTTTCCAAGTTCCGGCAGTATAATTGACAGTATAATACAAGGCATACTACTCTATAGGAACAATTCTTCCTTTTTAAAGTCTGACAGTATAATACAATAAGGTCTACTGCATAACTCTGATTTATGTCAACACGAGCAGAAGTAATGGTGCCAAGCAGTTATTCCTCAATCTGTTGTTGTTGTTGTTGTCATTGTTGTTTGCTCTGTGTTGTCATGGTAATGGTACTGATTGTATCTCCTTCATTATGTGAGATGGCCTTGAGGATGGACGGACGGTGATCTGGGGGGGGGGGGGGGGGGGGTTGACAGCATCAACACAATCAGTGTAGCCCAAAACACACACATTCTGCATCCCGAACGGCACCCGATTCACTATATAGTGCTCTATTTTATTTTACCAGGGCCCATAGGGATTTAGTCAAAAGTAGTGAGCTATGTAGGGAATAAGGTAGCATTTAGGATTCAGACATGGGCTGAACGGACCAGAAAACACCAGAACAATCAGCAATCAGCCCTGATCATTATAATGACAGAGGGTGCTACACTGGAGGACAAGTAGTAGTCCACCTTGGCCGTACATTTTGATTTCGGGCCAAGAACAGCCATGTTGTGTATAGCTAGATGTCTACACCATCTACAGAGAACTAACAAGCAAATGCAATATTTACCGGGGGGGAGCTAAACCTGTTCTTCCGTTTAAAATTCATTGCAGCTAACTAAATGTCTGAAATGTCCATATATCTTAGATTTAGGCGACTGAAGATTTATATAAAAATGGAGAAGGTAGTAAACTTTTATAGAAAGTAGGTGAAATAGTTTGATGGAGTGAGATTTAACCTATAGATCTGTTTTGGGATAGAGACATGCATGGGAAATGCTGTGGCTTTATGCTGTAATACATAGTGCGCCTATAGATCTGTTTTGGGATAGAGACATGCATGGGAAATGCTGTGGCTTTATGCTGTAATACATAGTGCACCTATAGATCTGTTTTGGGATAGAGACATGCATGGGAAATGCTGTGGCTTTATGCTGTAATACATAGTGCACCTATAGATCTGTTTTGGGATAGAGACATGCATGGGAAATGCTGTGGCTTTATGCTGTAATACATAGTGCACCTATAGATCAATATGTCCACCTGGATGAGCAGTAGTTGTTGAACCATAGTACCTATAGTATACTCTAGTAAGGTTATTGTACAGTCAGTCTGTGATTCAAATGAAAAGAGGCCTTCACAAAGGACAGCGAACTAGCGTGTGTTAGACTGGTTACATTCTATACATGACTGGTTACATTCTATACATGTAACAAGCATTTATCACACTGACCCATTGTGCCCCCCAATTATTATGGAAAACAAGAATCAAATGAACATTGAAGTGCTTCTATTCTCTCTGAGCAATCTGTACCTTCAATGAATTTCCATGGAGGAGATGGGGGGGCAAATAAACAATGTGCCAGAGCTTATGCAATATATCTTGCAGTCATTAATGATTACTTCCTGTTTCCCTTAGCCATACATTATTGTTATTGGCTCAGCGGTCAGGCAGATAGTAAGTGGATACAATAGCATCAACAGAGTCCATCTTTCAACTGTTAACTGGCAGGCAGGAAGCAAGATGCCAAACGCTGGTGTCATCATCTCAGTACATAAGTGATCTAAGACGCTGTATAATCTTTAATACCACATCGCCACGGAGGGGATGGTAAAAGATAAGCAACGGTCTTCCGCTGGGTTATTCCCTTGTTGTCCTGAAGTAAATCCATCTACTGTAACGAGGCTTTCAGTTTACCCCGACTTACATTCTCGAACCAGAAACCAATGACCTACATTGAAATGACAATGACTTGCAGACAAAATATTGGCAACCAATACAGGGCGTCTTAAATGTAATAATCTAAAAGGTGTGGCCACACACGCATACCCCTCAAACGCATAGCTGAGTAGAACAATCCTGTACTGTGTATGAGACAGCAGGCTGTTACAGTGGTAGTATGTGATCAGCACCGTACACTTAGAAAAAAAGGCTTCCAAAACGGTTATTCGGCTGTTCCCACACAGGAGAACCATTTTCGGTTCCAGGTAGAACCCCTTTTTGGTTCCAGGTAGAACCCCTTTTTGGTTCCAGGTAGAACCCCTTTTTGGTTCCAGGTAGAACCCCTTTTTGGTTCCAGGTAGAACCCCTTTTTGGTTTCAGGTAGAACCCCTTTTTGGTTCCAGGTAGAAACCCTTTTTGGTTTCAGGTGTAACCAAAAAGGGTTCTTCAAATTGTTCTCCTATGGGAACAGCTGAACAACCCTTTACGGTTCTAGAAGGCACCCTTTGTTTCTAAGAGTGTGGTATCGTGGTTAATATGAAGGGTAGACTACTTCAGATTCACTTTAAAGGTTTTCTTTTTTGAAGCGGCACAGCATCTCATCAGGGGGAAGAAATTCGTTTCACTAAAACCTCCCCTTGAATGATGAATTCTGTACGGTTCATAGTGATATGTAAAATTTATTTATATAGCCCTTCGTACATCAGCTGATATCTCAAAGTGCTGTACAGAAACCCAGCCTAAAACCCCCAACAGCAAGCAATGCAGGTGTAGAAGCACGGTGGCTAGGAAAAACTCCCTAGAAAGGCCAAAACCTAGGAAGAAACCTAGAGAGGAACCAGGCTATGTGGGGTGGCCAGTCCTCTTCTGGCTGTGCTGGATGGAGATTATAACAGAACATGGCCAAGATGTTCAAATGTTCATAAATGACCAGCATGGTCGTATAATAATAAGGCAGAACAGTTGAAATTGGAGCAGCAGCACGGTCAGATGGACTGGGGACAGCAAGGAGTCATCATGCCAGGTAGTCCTGGGGCATGGTCCTAGGGCTCAGGTCCTCCGAGAGAGAGAAAGAAAGAGAGAATTAGAGAGAGCATATGTGGGGTGGCCAGTCCTCTTCTGGCTGTGCCGGGTGGAGATTTTAACAGAACATGGCCAAGATGTTCAAATGTTCATAAATGACCAGCATGGTCAAATAATAATAAGGCAGAACAGTTGAAACTGGAGCAGCAGCATGGCCAGGTGGACTGGGGACAGCAAGGAGTCATCATGTCAGGTAGTCCTGGGGCATGGTCCTAGGGCTCAGGTCCTCCTGATGTACGAGACTTGATTTGATTTGATTTGATTTTGATTTGATATGTCCACTGGTTGTCTGTCCAGGGGTTGTCCTGTTCATACTCAGTGAAAGGTCCACTGGTTGTCTGTCCAGGGATTGTCCTGTTCATACTCAGTGAAAGGTCCACTGGTTGTCTGTCCAGGGGTTGTCCTGTTCATACTCAGTGAAAGGTCCACTGGTTGTCTGTCCAGGGGTTGTCCTGTTCATGCTCAGTGAAAGGTCCACTGGTTGTCTGTCCAGGGGTTGTCCTATCATACTCAGTGAAAGGTCCACTGGTTGTCTGTCCAGGGGTTGTCCTGTTCATACTCAGTGATATGTCCACTGGTTGTCTGTCCAGGGGTTGTCCTGTTCATGCTCAGTGAAAGGTCCACTGGTTGTCTGTCCAGGGGTTGTCCTGTTCATGCTCAGTGAAAGGTCCACTGGTTGTCTGTCCAGGGGTTGTCCTGTTCATACTCAGTGAAAGATCCACTGGTTGTCTGTCCAGGGGTTGTCCTGTTCATACTCAGTGATATGTCCACTGGTTGTCTGTCCAGGGGTTGTCCTGTTCATACTCAGTGAAAGGTCCACTGGTTGTCTGTCCAGGGGTTGTCCTGTTCATACTCAGTGAAAGGTCCACTGGTTGTCTGTCCAGGGGTTGTCCTGTTCATACTCAGTGAAAGGTCCACTGGTTGTCTGTCCAGGGGTTGTCCTGTTCATACTCAGTGAAAGGTCCACTGGTTGTCTGTCCAGGGGTTGTCCTGTTCATACTCAGTGAAAGGTCCACTGGTTGTCTGTCCAGGGGTTGTCCTGTTCATACTCAGTGAAAGGTCCACTGGTTGTCTGTCCAGGGGTTGTCCTGTTCATACTCAGTGAAAGGTCCACTGGTTGTCTGTCCAGGGGTTGTCCTGTTCATACTCAGTGAAAGGTCCACTGGTTGTCTGTCCAGGGGTTGTCCTGTTCATACTCAGTGAAAGGTCCACTGGTTGTCTGTCCAGGGGTTGTCCTGTTCATACTCAGTGATATGTCCACTGTTGTCTGTCCAGGGGTTGTCCTGTTCATACTCAGTGATATGTCCACTGTTGTCTGTCCAGGGGTTGTCCTGTTCATACTCAGTGAAAGATCCACTGGTTGTCTGTCCAGGGGTTGTCCTGTTCATACTCAGTGATATGTCCACTGGTTGTCTGTCCAGGGGTTGTCCTGTTCATACTCAGTGAAAGGTCCACTGGTTGTCTGTCCAGGGGTTGTCCTGTTCATACTCAGTGAAAGGTCCACTGGTTGTCTGTCCAGGGGTTGTCCTGTTCATACTCAGTGAAAGGTCCACTGGTTGTCTGTCCAGGGGTTGTCCTGTTCATACTCAGTGAAAGGTCCACTGGTTGTCTGTCCAGGGGTTGTCCTGTTCATACTCAGTGATATGTCCACTGTTGTCTGTCCAGGGGTTGTCCTGTTCATACTCAGTGAAAGGTCCACTGGTTGTCTGTCCAGGGGTTGTCCTGTTCATACTCAGTGAAAGGTCCACTGGTTGTCTGTCCAGGGGTTGTCCTGTTCATACTCAGTGATATGTCCACTGGTTGTCTGTCCAGGGGTTGTCCTGTTCATACTCAGTGAAAGGTCCACTGGTTGTCTGTCCAGGGGTTGTCCTGTTCATGCTCAGTGAAAGGTCCACTGGTTGTCTGTCCAGGGGTTGTCCTATCATACTCAGTGAAAGGTCCACTGGTTGTCTGTCCAGGGGTTGTCCTGTTCATACTCAGTGATATGTCCACTGGTTGTCTGTCCAGGGGTTGTCCTGTTCATGCTCAGTGAAAGGTCCACTGGTTGTCTGTCCAGGGGTTGTCCTGTTCATGCTCAGTGAAAGGTCCACTGGTTGTCTGTCCAGGGGTTGTCCTGTTCATACTCAGTGAAAGATCCACTGGTTGTCTGTCCAGGGGTTGTCCTGTTCATACTCAGTGATATGTCCACTGGTTGTCTGTCCAGGGGTTGTCCTGTTCATACTCAGTGAAAGGTCCACTGGTTGTCTGTCCAGGGGTTGTCCTGTTCATACTCAGTGAAAGGTCCACTGGTTGTCTGTCCAGGGGTTGTCCTGTTCATACTCAGTGAAAGGTCCACTGGTTGTCTGTCCAGGGGTTGTCCTGTTCATACTCAGTGAAAGGTCCACTGGTTGTCTGTCCAGGGGTTGTCCTGTTCATACTCAGTGAAAGGTCCACTGGTTGTCTGTCCAGGGGTTGTCCTGTTCATACTCAGTGAAAGGTCCACTGGTTGTCTGTCCAGGGGTTGTCCTGTTCATACTCAGTGAAAGGTCCACTGGTTGTCTGTCCAGGGGTTGTCCTGTTCATACTCAGTGAAAGGTCCACTGGTTGTCTGTCCAGGGGTTGTCCTGTTCATACTCAGTGAAAGGTCCACTGGTTGTCTGTCCAGGGGTTGTCCTGTTCATACTCAGTGATATGTCCACTGTTGTCTGTCCAGGGGTTGTCCTGTTCATACTCAGTGATATGTCCACTGTTGTCTGTCCAGGGGTTGTCCTGTTCATACTCAGTGAAAGATCCACTGGTTGTCTGTCCAGGGGTTGTCCTGTTCATACTCAGTGATATGTCCACTGGTTGTCTGTCCAGGGGTTGTCCTGTTCATACTCAGTGAAAGGTCCACTGGTTGTCTGTCCAGGGGTTGTCCTGTTCATACTCAGTGAAAGGTCCACTGGTTGTCTGTCCAGGGGTTGTCCTGTTCATACTCAGTGAAAGGTCCACTGGTTGTCTGTCCAGGGGTTGTCCTGTTCATACTCAGTGAAAGGTCCACTGGTTGTCTGTCCAGGGGTTGTCCTGTTCATACTCAGTGATATGTCCACTGTTGTCTGTCCAGGGGTTGTCCTGTTCATACTCAGTGAAAGGTCCACTGGTTGTCTGTCCAGGGGTTGTCCTGTTCATACTCAGTGAAAGGTCCACTGGTTGTCTGTCCAGGGGTTGTCCTGTTCATACTCAGTGAAAGGTCCACTGGTTGTCTGTCCAGGGGTTGTCCTGTTCATACTCAGTGAAAGGTCCACTCGTTGTCTGTCCCAGTGATTATCCTGAAATGGTTCAAGCTTTCAGAGAAAGATTTCACTGCGAAGCATGGATCATTTATCTATATCAGTGTGTTGGAACAGGAAACCATATAGTGGTATCACCGAAAAGCATAAACGCACACTAAACCAGAGGTATGTGTCTAGCTTTCGATGTTGCCTTCGCTGTCATTTCTACAGCCGTGGTACATTGTGGTTAACGTTAATGGCAAATGGCTTTTCCAGCTGACAGTAACTATCTTTAAAAAAATCACAGGTGTAGGTATACGTTATGTTGGAGGGTTGCGTTATTGTTTCTGTCGGTATGTTCTTGTTTTGGCGCGTTGAGTGCAGTCTCCTTGTCAACACACTGTCATTGGAGGATCCACAACAACATAGAATGAAAAGATAGCAGAAACATGAGGTGATTTCTCTAAAGTAAGATGTCAGAATCCTCCTGCTGTCCCTTCCTTTCTGCTGGAGTTCATTTCACCTCACTGTAGAAAAAATACTGCCTATTCGGGTTCGCATTAAAACAAAAGCAGGTACAGGAACATCAACTCTAAATATATTGGGAATAGATGTATGCCTACATTTACACACAGAGAAAATATGGATAATCTAAAGCAATATCATTTCCATTGAGAGGAAATACCTAACAAGAAATACCTAACAAGAACCTTCCCTAACCTCAACACTTCTATTGATTAGTCTTCTTGAGTCTCCCGAGTGGAGCAGCGATCTAAGGCACTGCAAGTCAGTGCTGGAGGTGTCACTACAGACACTTGGTTCAAATCCAGGCTGTATCACAACTAGCTGTGATTGGGAGTCTCATAGGGCCCAGCGTCATCTGGGTTTAGCTGGTGTATGCGGTCATTGTAAATAAAGATAACATAAAATAATCCTCAACATTTATATTGATCTGTCTTCCTCCCCTATAACCTCAACATTTATATTGATCTGCCTCCCTCCCCTAACCTCAACATTTATATTGATCTGTCTTCCTCCACTAACCTCAACATTTATATTGATCTGTCTTCCTCCCCTAACCTTAACATTTATATTGATCTGTCTTCCTCCCCTAACCTCAACATTTAAATTGATCTGTCTTCTTCCCCTAACCTCAACACTTATATTGATCTGTTGTGTGTTGTGTTTGGTGTTGTGTTTGGTGTTGTGTTTTGTGTTGTGTTTTGTGTTGTGTTTGGTGTTGTGTTTTGTGTTTTGTGTTGTGTTTGGTGTTGTGTTTGGTGTTGTGTTTGGTGTTGTGTTTGGTGTTGTGTTTGGTGTTGTGTTTGGTGTTGTGTTTTGTGTTGTGTTTGGTGTTGTGTTTGGTGTTGTGTTTTGTGTTTTGTGTTGTGTTTGGTGTTGTGTTTGGTGTTGTGTTTTGTGTTTTGTGTTGTGTTTGGTGTTGTGTTTGGTGTTGTGTTTGGTGAGCTCAGAGAATCCATGGCTCATCCGGTGCTGTATGACGTCACTGGCATCGGACTCTGTGTTCTGTGTTCTGTGTTCTGGCCTGCAGTCTTCTATCACTTTGCGGCTCACTTCATAAAGACCCCAACAAAATCTCTATGATAACGTTCTATTCACAGAGGGAAGATGGACACCACTTCATAAAGACACCAACAGCATCTCTATGATGCACTTCCGGCACCGACAGAGATTGCCGCCTTGCTTCGCGTTCCTAGGAAACTGCAGTATTTTATTTATTTAATTTTTCTTACATACTACCCCAGGAAATCTGAAGTTTTATTACATACAGCCGGGAGGAACTATTGGATATAGGAACAACGTCAATTTACCAACATTACGACCAGGAATACGACTTTCCCGAAGCCCTCCCTCCTTTTGGAAAATCTGACCACGACTCCGTTTTGTTGCTCCCAGCCTATAGACAGAAACAAAAACAGTAAATGCCCGTGATCAGGTCTGTTCAACGCTGGCCCGACCAATCGGATTCCACACTTCAAGATTGCTTCGATCACATGGACTGTGATATGTTCCTCATAGCGTCGGACAATAACATTGATGAATACGCTGATTCGGTGAGCGAATCTTTTAGCAAGTGCATCGGTGATATTGTACCCACAGCGACTATTAAAACCTTCCCCAACCAGAACCGTGGATTGATGGCAGCATTCGCGCAAAACTGAAAGCGCGAACCACTGCTTTTAATCAGGGCAAGGCTGTCACGCCTTGGTCTTAGTATTTTGTGTTTTCTTTAATTATTTGTTCAGGCCAGGGTGTGACATGGGCTTATTGTGTTGTCGTATTGGGGTTTTTGTAGGCATTGGAATTGTGGCTGATTAGGGGTGTGTCTAGCATAGGCTTGGCTGCCTGAGGCGGTTCTCAATCAGAGTCAGGTGATTCTCGTGGTCTCTGATTGGGAACCATATTTAGGTAGCCGGGGTTTCACTGTGTATTTTGTGGGTGATTGTTCCTGTCTCTGTGTAGTTTCACCAGATAGGCTGTAATAGGTTTTCGCGTTCCGTTTGTTGTTTTGTTCATATATAGTTATTTCATGTATTCTTCATTAAAAGACATGAGTAACCACCACGCTGCATTTCGGTCCGACTCTCCTTCAACAGACGAACGCCGTTACAAAGGCAACCGGAAACATGACCGAATACAAACAGTGAAGCTATTCCCTCCGCAAGGCAATCAAACAAGCTAAGCATCAGTATAGGGACAAAATTCAACGGCTCAGACACGAGAGGTATGTGGCAGGGTCTACAATCAATCACGGACTACAGTCAATCACGCTCGCAGTCCACGATGTCTTGCTCCCAGACAAACTAAACAACTTTTTTGCTCGCTTTGAGGACAATACAGTGACACCGACAAGGCCCGCTACCAAAACCTGCAGGCTTTCCTTCACTGCAGCCAACGCGAGTAAAACATTTAAATGTGTTAACCCTCGCAAGGCTGCCGGCCCAGACGGCATCCCCAGCCGCGTCCTCAGAGCATGAGCGGACCAGCTGGCTGGTGTGTTTACGGACATAATCAATCAATCCTTATCCCAGTCTGATTTTCCCACATGCTTCAAGAGGGCCACCATTGTTCCTGTTCCCAAGAAAGCAAAGGTAACTGAGATAAATGACTATCACCCCGTAGCACTCACTTCCGTCATCATGAAGTGCTTTGAGAGACCAGTCAAGGACCATATCGCCTCCACCCAACCAGACACCCTAGACCCACTCCAATATGCTTACCACCCCAATAGGTCCACAGACAACTCAATCGCAGTAACACTGCAAACTGCACACTGCCCTAACCCATCTGGACAAGAGGATGTGTTCATGTAAGTATGCTGTTCATCAACTACAGCTCAGCATTCAACTCCATAGTACCCTCCAAACTCGTCATTAAGCTCAAGACCCTGGGTCTCGACCCTGCCCTGTGAAGCTGTGTCCTGGACTCACTGATGGGCCGCCCCCAGGTGGTGAGGGTAGGAAACAACATCTCCACCCCACTGATCCTCAACACTGGGGCCCCACAAGGGTGCGTTGTCAGCCCTCCCTTGTACTTCCTGTTCACCCTTGACTGTGTGGCCATGCACGCCTCCAACTTAATCATCAAGTTTGCAGACGACACTACAGTGGTAGTCTTGATTACCAACATCAACGAGACAGCCTACAGGGAGGAGGTGAGGGCCCTCGGATTGTGGTGTCAGGAAAATAACCTCACACTCAATGTCAACAAAACAAAGGAGATGATCGTGGACTTCAGGAAACAGCAGAGGGAGCAGCCCCTATCCACATCGATGGGACAGTAATGGAGAAGGTGGAAAGTTTTAAGTTCATCGGCTTACACATCACGCACAAACTGAAATGGTCCAGCAGCGCCTCTTCAACCTCAGGAGGCTAAAGAAATTTGGCTTGTCACCAAAAACACTCACAAACTTTTACAGATGCAAAATCGAGAGCATCCTGTCAGGCTGTACGAGAGCGTCCTGTCACCGCCTGATATGGCAACTGCTCCGCCCACAACCGCAAGGCTCTCCAGAGGCTCTCCATCTCCTCCAGGAATTCTCTCTCTGACCACAGCGGCCTGTGTGTAGGACACAGGGAGAGGGGGATGGGGCTTGCTGTACCCAAAGAGGGCAACGTCATGACAACACCTACACCACCCATGTCACATGAAGGTCAAAAAGATCATCAAGGACAACAACCACCCGTGCCACTGCCTGTTCACCCCGCTATCATCCAGAAGGCGAGGTAAGAACAGGTGCATCAAAGCTGGGACCGAGAGACTGAAAAACAGCTTCTATCTAAAGGCCTTTAGACTGTTAAACAGCCATCACTAACATTGAGTGGCTGCTGCCAACATACTGACTCAAATCTCTTTAACACTTTAACCTCTTTCAGCTCTATTTTTATGTTTGGAAAAATAACGTTCCCAATGTAAACGGCCTATTTCTCAGGCCCATATGCTAGAATTGACAGATTAGGATAGAGAACACTTTAACGTTTCCAAAACTGTCAAAATATTGTCTGTGAGTATAACAGAACTGATATTGCAGGCAAAACCCAAAGAAAATCAAACCAGAAGTGGCATCTATTTTGAAAGCTCCATGTTCCATAGCCTGCCTTCGCTCCATTTAAAGAATTATCAACCAGATTCCTTTCCCTATCACTTCCTCAAGGTGTCAACAGTCTTTAGACATAGTTTCAGGCTTTTATTTTGAAAAATGAGTGAGAAAGATAACATCGCATCAGGTGTTCGCATGAGTTTTGCTTGAGCAACAGAGCTTGGGCAGCTATCGTCTCTCCCTCTCCTACTGAAAAATACAGTGCCGGTTGATATATTATCGATTATATATTTTAAAAACAACCTGAGGATTGATTATAAAAAACATTTGACATGTTTCTGTGGACATTACGGATACTATTTGGAATTTTCTTCTGCATTGTCGTGACCGATCGAGCCTGTGGATTTTTGAACATAACACGCCAAAAAAATGAGGTATTTTGGATATAAAAATAATCTTTATGGAACAAAAGGAACATTTATTGTTTAACTGGGAGTCTCGTGAGTGAAAACATCCGAAGATCTTCAAAGGTAAGCGATTCATTTTATTGCTTTTCTGATTTTCGTGACCAACCTACTTTGATGCTAGGTGTTCATAATGTTTTGTCTAATGATCGATACACTTACACAAACGCTTGGATTGCTTTCGCTGTAAAGCACATTTAAAAAAATCTGACACGACAGGTGGATTAACAAAATGCTAAGCTGTGTTTTGCTGTGTTTCACTTGTGATTTCATGAATATAAATATTTTTAGTAATATTTTTTGAATGTGGCGCTCTGCAATTCAGCGGTTGTTGATGACAATTATCCCTGCTAACGGGATAGGTAGCGTCAAGAAGTTAATAATAAAAAATTGGATTTAACAAATGTATCACTAGCCACTTTAAGCAATGTCACTTTATATAATGTTTACATACCCTACATTACTTATCTCATATGTCTATACTGTACTCTATACCATCTACTGCATCTTGCCTATGCCGTTGCTCATCCATATATTTTTATGTACATATTCTTATTCATTCCTTTACACTTGTGTGTATATGGTAGTTGTTGTGAAATTGTTTGATTACTTGTTAAATATTACTGCACGGTCGGAACTAGAAGCACAAGACAGACACCTCCTACTGACATATATACCCTATTATTTTTATTATTACTGTTATTATTATTATTAATACTGTTATTATTATTATTACTGTTATTATTATTATTACTGTTGTTATTATTATTATTATTACTGTTATTATTATTATTACTGTTATTATTATTATTAAGACTGTTATTATTATTATTACTGTTATTATTATTATGATTACTGTTATTATTATTATTAATACTGTTATTATTATTATTATTACTGTTATTATTATTATTAATACTGGTATTATTATTATTAATACTGTTATTATTATTATTATTACTGTTATTATTATTATTATTATTATTACTGTTATTATTATTATTATTATTATTACTGTTATTATTATTATTATTATTATTACTGTTATTATTACTGTTATTATTACTGTTATTATTATTATTGTTACTGTTATTATTATTATTATTACTGTTATTATTATTATTAATAATGGTATTATTATTAATACTGTTATTATTATTATTATTACTGTTATTATTATTATTATTATTATTACTGTTATTATTATTATTAATACTGTTATTATTATTATTATTACTGTTATTATTATTATTATTAATACTGGTATTATTATTATTAATACTGTTATTATTATTATTATTACTGTTATTATTATTATTATTATTAATACTGTTATTATTATTATTATTACTGTTATTATTATTATTGTTACTGTTATTATTATTACTGTTATTAATATTATTATTTATACTATTTTCATTATTATTAATATTATTATTGTTATTACTATTATTTTTATTATTACTGTTAATATTATTATTATTATTAATATTATTATGATTATTATTACTGTTATTATTATTATTAATATTAGTATTATTATTATTAATACTAGTATTATTATTATTACTGTTATTATTATTATTAATGCTAGTATTATTATTATTACTGTTATTATTATTATTAATACTAGTATTATTATTATTACTGTTATTATTATTATTAATACTAGTATTATTATTATTACTGTTATTATTATTATTAATGCTATTATTGTTATAATTCCTGGTATTACAATTTATTTTATTTTATTACTACTATTATTATTATCACTATTATTATTACCAGTGATATTATTACTACTATTATTGTTATTTTATTTGTATTATTACTATGATTATTATTATTACTGGTATTATTATTATTATAATTACTGATATTAGTAGTTTTATTATTTCCAGTATTAGTATTGTTACGAGTATTGCTATTATTATTATCAGTATTATTATTATTAATAATAGTATTACTATTATCATAATTACTGTTATCAGAATTAGTATTATTACACGTTTCATTATTATTATTACTGTTATTAATGACCTTGGGGATAACACATGAATGCTCCTATTAGAGCCATGTCCATCACATCCAGTTACAGGTGTCATTTAGGAATTAATTGAAACTCAATTTGAACCCAACTCTGTATCGAATAGGAATTAATTGAAACTCAATTTTAACTCAACTCTGCATTGAATAGGAATGAATTTAAACTCAATTTGAACTCAACTCTGAGCTGATTAGGAATGAATTGAAACTCAATTTTAACTCAACTCTGCATTGAATAGGAATGAATTGAAACTCAATTTGAACCCAATCTACTGTTTATGTCAGTTCAGTTCACCCGTTCTCATCATCCCCTTCATCAAGACTAGAGTGCAGCGAAGTGTATTTCTTTCAGCAATGTCCATAATGTGGTTATTAAAAGGGACCAAATGACTACCCTTCACAGAATAGACACTCTCCTAAAGTGCACCCTATCCCTACATAGTACACCCCTTTTAATCAGAGCCCTAAGAGAATAGGGTGCAGTTTCGGACAAAACCACAGACTTGAAATCAAAGCTTTCTCCTAGCTTTCCTCAAAGCTTTCCCCTGGTCACATAGTACACCACTACTGGCCCTGGTCACATAGTACACCACTACGGGCCCTGGGAACATAGTACACCACTACGGGCCCTGGTCTCATAGTACACCACTACTGGCCCTGGTCACATAGTACACCACTATGGGCCCTGGTCACATAGTACACCACTACTGGGCCCTGGTCTCATAGTACACCACTACGGGCCCTGGTCTCATAGTACACCACTACTGGCCCTGGTCACATAGTACACCACTACTGGCCCTGGTCACATAGTACACCACTACGGGCCCTGGTCTCATAGTACACCACTATGGGCCCTGGTCACATAGTACACCACTATGGGCCCTGGTCACACAGTACACCACTATGGGCCCTGGTCACATAGTACACCACTATGGGCCCTGGTCACATAGTACACCACTATGGGCCCTGGTCACATAGTACACCACTATGGGCCCTGGTCACATAGTACACCACTATGGGCCCTGGTTGCATAGTACACCACTATGGGCCCTGGTCACATAGTACACCACTATGGGCCCTGGTCGCATAGTACACCACTATGGGCCCTGGTCACATAGTACACCACTACGGGCTCTGGTAACATAATACACCACTATGGGCCCTGGTCACATAGTAGACCACTATGGGCCTTGGTCACATAGTACACCACTATGGGCCCTGGTCACATAGTAGACCACTACGGGCCCTGGTCACATAGTACACCACTACTGGCCTTGGTCACATAGTAGACCACTACTGGCCCTGGTCACATAGTAGACCACTACTGGCCCTGGTCACATAGTACATCCTGTGGGCCCTTGTCACATAGTACATCCTGTGGGCCCTTGTCACATAGTACACCACTACGGGCCCTGGTCTCATAGTACACCACTACGGGCCCTGGTCTCATAGTACACCACTATGGGCCTTGGTCACATAGTACACCACTATGGGCCCTGGTCACATAGTAGACCACTACGGGCCCTGGTCACATAGTACACCACTACTGGCCTTGGTCACATAGTAGACCACTACTGGCCCTGGTCACATAGTAGACCACTACTGGCCCTGGTCACATAGTACATCCTGTGGGCCCTTGTCACATAGTACATCCTGTGGGCCCTTGTCACATAGTACACCACTACGGGCCCTGGTCTCATAGTACACCACTACGGGCCCTGGTCTCATAGTACACCACTATGGGCCCTGGTCACATAGTAGACCACTATGGGCCCTGGTCACATAGTACACCACTACGGGACCTGGTCACATAGTACACCACTACTGGCCCTGGTCACATAGTACACCACTACGGGCCCTGGTCACATAGTACACCACTACGGGCCCTGGTCTCATAGTACACCACTACGAGCCCTGGTATCATAGTACACCACTACTGGCCCTGGTCACATAGTACACCACTACTGGCCCTGGTCACATAGTAGACCACTACTGGCCCTGGTCACATAGTAGACCACTACTGGCCCTGGTCTCATAGTACACCACTACGGGCCCTGGGAACATAGTACAACACTACTGGCCCTGGTCTTATAGTACACCACTACGGGCCCTGGTCTCATAGTACACCACTACTGGCCCTGGTCACATAGTACACCACTACGGGCCCTGGTCTCATAGTACACCACTATGGGCCCTGGTCACATAGTACACCACTATGTGCCCTGGTCACATAGTAGACCACTATGGGCCCTGGTCACATAGTACACCACTATGGGCCCTGGTCACATAGTACACCACTATGGGCCCTGGTCACATAGTACACCACTATGGGCCCTGGTCGCATAGTACACCACTATGTGCCCTGGTCACATAGTAGACCACTATGGGCCCTGGTCACATAGTACACCACTACGGGCTCTGGTAACATAATACACCACTATGGGCCCTGGTCACATAGTAGACCACTATGGGCCCTGGTCACATAGTAGACCACTATGGGCCCTGGTCACATAGTACACCACTATGGGCCCTGGTCACATAGTAGACCACTACGGGCCCTGGTCACATAGTACACCTCTACTGGCCTTGATCACATAGTAGACCACTACTGGCCCTGGTCACATAGTACACCACTATGGGCCCTGGTCACATAGTACACCACTACGGGCTCTGGTAACATAATACACCACTATGGGCCCTGGTCACATAGTACATCCTGTGGGCCCTTGTCACATAGTACATCCTGTGGGCCCTGGTCACAAGTAGTGCACTTCATAAGGAATAGGGTTCCATTTGGGACACAAGCCCCAGTCTATGTAGGCTGTAAAGGAAAAACTATTAAGTCATATTGACGTGCTATGCAATCAAAGCAGCGGCTGCAGACAGAGAGCCGAGCCGACGAGGTGCCAATCAGCTGGCTGTTATTCCACATGCTGCTGTGTTCCATTTGAGAATCATAGGAGATTCAGCAGTGAATCATCAGCCAATGGCTCGCCGCCTGGTGGTAAATGTTGATTTAGGACATTTCTCATTCCCCCATGCCTACCATCGACAAACAGCTATGTTTTCTAAGGTGTTTGTAAGACGACGTGTGCGATGGGAATCAAGGACTAGCTACCGGGAAAGAAGATAAGCGTTTTCAAAGTCAGATTAACGGATTTCTTGGATTACAACATTTTTGTGTTGTTTGATTTCTACTCTTTAGGGCCGAGGCAACTGCATGGTTTATTTGTAAAGTCTAGATTGGATTCGACTGACATATTCTAGGTGTCTATCTGTCCCTGTCAAAACATTATGAACCCCTTTTAATCATAATCCCATAACGTAATGGAAGTCAGATTGGTCATTAAAATCATGCTATCAGCCACAATGTGGTCATTCAACTATAATTCACTACATATGTGTAACCAGATCGAATGCATTCAACTTTCACTTCTCCACTTGCATCTATCCATGATACCCCCCCCCCCCTCCCCGAATCGTCTCTGTTTTAAAGCTGAGATGGAAATGGCCTTGTCATCACCAGAATAATACGACCAGATCACTTGCTGAACGTGAACATGATAATTTTAGCAGGAACATGCTAATGTGAATTCATGTGAGACACGGCAGTGTTTCAGAGAGGTGTGGTAGTCTATTCTAACCCAGAAATATCAAGCCGGAGAGTGCCAGAACGTAGCTCCAAAACACAGGCGTGATATTAGACAAGTTACAGCCACTGTATGGATGTTACCTTTAGAACGAAAAATGACCTCATATTTCTTGGTATATTGCCTGAAATGGTCTAGGTTCAAGTTCTCGGGGAGTCAATGATTACCTCAATGAGAATGGATGCCATTGAACAGCACTTCTTGTTCTGAATACTATATCCAAGGATAGAAGAAAAAAAAGGACAACTGGAAACACTCTGTCACAAGTTAGGTAGCTTTAATGGAGGAACCTAATGTTCATTTATTGTTCATTTCATTGGACATCCTTCATCTGTAGATTCCTTGGTATTGTTCGGTTGTTCTATTATCTCCTCCTCATACATCTTCTACGTTATGTATTTATCTCTCACTTATATGAGAATGCTGTTCATTGACTACAGCTCAGCGTTTAACATCACAGTGCACATAAAACTCATAACTAAGCTAAGGATCCTGGGACTAAACACCTCCTTCTGTAACTGGATCCTGGACTTCCTGACGGGCCGCCCCCAGGTGGTAAGAGTAGGCAATAACACGTCTGCCACACTGATCCTCAACACTGGGGCCCCTCAGGGATGTGTGCTTAGTCCCCTCCTGTACTCTATGTTCACCCACAACTGCGTGGCCAAACATGACTCCAACACATCATTAAGTTTTCTGACATGGAGATCAGAGACCTGGTAGTGTGGTGCCAGGACAACAACCTCTCCCTCAACGTGAAAAAGGAGCTGATCGTGGACTACATGAAAAGGCCGGACAAACAGGCCCCCATTAAAATTTGACAAGGCTGTAGTTGAGCAGGTAGAGAATTTCAAGTTCCTTTACCTTCCACATCACCAACAAACTTTCATGGTCCAAACACACCAAGACAGTTGTGAAGAGGGCACGACAACACCTTTTCCCCCTCAGGAGTCTGAAAAGATTTGGCATGGGTCCCCAGATCCTCCAAAGGTTCTACAGTTGCACCATCCTGACCAGTTGCATCACCGCCTGGTATGGTAACGGCTCGGCATCTGACCGCAAGGCGGTACAGAGGGTAGTGCGTACGACCCAGTACATCACTGGGGCCAAGCTTCCTACCATCCAGGACCTCTATATCAGGCGGTGTCAGAGGAAGGCCCAACAAATTGTCAGACTCCAGTCACCCAAGTCATAAACTGTTTTCTCTACTACCGCATGGCAAGCGGTACCGGAGGGCCAAGTCTAGGACCAAAAGGCTCCTTAACAGCTTCTACCCCCAAGCCATAAGACTGCTGAACAATGAATCCAATGGCCACCAGATGATTTACATTGACGACCCCCCCCCCCACACTCTTCATTAGATTCATTAGAGCTACTCGCTGTTTATTATCTACTTATAGTCACTTCACCCCTACCTACATGTACAAATGACCTCAACTAGCATGTACCCCCACACACTGACTCGGTACCGGTACCCCCTGTATATAGCCTCCACATTGACTCTGTACCGGTACACCCTGTATATAGCCTCCACACTGACTCGGTACCGGTACCCCCTGTATATAGCCTCCACACTGACTCGGTACCGGTACCCCCTGTATATAGCCTCCACACTGACTCGGTACCGGTATCCCCTGTATATAGCCTCCACACTGACTCGGTACCGGTACCCCCTGTATATAGCCTCCACACTGACTCGGTACCGGTACCCCCTGTATATAGCCTCCACACTGACTCGGTACCAGTACCCCCTGTATATAGCCTCCACACTGACTCGGTACCGGGTCACCCTGTATATAGCCTCCACATTGACTCGGTACCGGTACCCCCTGTATATAGCCTCCACACTGACTCGGTACCAGTACCCCCTGTATATAGCCTCCACACTGACTCGGTACCGGTACCCCCTGTATATAGCCTCCACACTGACTCGGTACCGGTACCCCCTGTATATAGCCTCCACACTGACTCGGTACCCCCTGTATATAGCCTCCACACTGACTCTGTACCGGTACCCCCTGTATATAGCCTCCACACTGACTCGGTACCGGTACCCCCTGTATATAGCCTCCACACTGACTCGGTACCGGTACCCCCTGTATATAGCCTCCACACTGACTCGGTACCGGTACCCCCTGTATATAGCCTCCACACTGACTCGGTACCGGTACCCCCTGTATATAGCCTCCACACTGACTCGGTACCGGTACCCCCTGTATATAGCCTCCACACTGACTCGGTACCGGTACCCCCTGTATATAGCCTCCACACTGACTCGGTACCGGTACCCCCTGTAAAGAGCCTCCACACTGACTCGGTACCGGTACCCCCTGTATATAGCCTCCACACTGACTCGGTACCGGTACACCCTGTATATAGCCTCCACACTGACTCGGTACCGGTACCCCCTGTATATAGCCTCCACACTGACTCGGTACCGGTACCCCCTGTATATAGCCTCCACACTGACTCGGTACCGGTACCCCCTGTATATAGCCTCCACACTGACTCGGTACCGGTACCCCCTGTATATAGCCTCCACACTGACTCGGTACCGGTACCCCCTGTAAAGAGCCTCCACACTGACTCGGTACCGGTACCCCCTGTATATAGCCTCCACACTGACTCGGTACCGGTACCCCCTGTATATAGCCTCCACACTGACTCGGTACCGGTACCCCCCTGTATATAGCCTCCACACTGACTCTGTACCGGTACCCCCTGTATATAGCCTCCACACTGACTCGGTACCGGTACCCCCTGTATATAGCCTCCACACTGACTTGGTACCGGTACCCTCTGTATATAGCCTCCACACTGACTCTGTACCGTAATACCCTGTATATAGCCTCCACATTGACTCTGTACCGTAACACCCTGTATATAGCCTCCACATTGACTCTGTACCGTAATACCCTGTATATAGCCTCCACATTGACTCTGTACCGTAACACCCTGTATATAGCCTCCACATTGACTCTGTACCGTAATACCCTGTATATAGCCTCCACATTGACTCTGTACCGTAATACCCTGTATATAGCCTCCACACTGACTCTGTACCGTAACACCCTGTATATAGCCTCCACATTGACTCTGTACCGTAACACCCTGTATATAGCCTCCACATTGACTCTGTACCGTAACACCCTGTATATAGCCTCCACATTGACTCTGTACCGTAACACCCTGTATATAGCCTCCACATTGACTCTGTACCGTAATACCCTGTATATAGCCTCCACATTGACTCTGTACCGGTACCCCCTGTATATAGCCTCCACATTGACTCTGTACTGGTACCCCCTGTATATAGCCTCCACATTGACTCTGTACCGTAACACCCTGTATATAGCCTCCACATTGACTCTGTACCGGTACCCCCTGTATATAGCCTCCACATTGACTCTGTACCGTAACACCCTGTATATAGCCTCCACATTGACTCTGTACCGTAACACCCTGTATATAGCCTCCACATTGACTCTGTACCGTAATACCCTGTATATAGCCTCCACATTGACTCTGTACCGTAATACCCTGTATATAGCCTCCACATTGACTCTGTACCGTAATACCCTGTATATAGCCTCCACATTGACTCTGTACCGGTACCCCCTGTATATAGCCTCCACATTGACTCTGTACCGTAATACCCTGTATATAGCCTCCACATTGACTCTGTACCGGTACCCCCTGTATATAGCCTCCACATTGACTCTGTACCGTAATACCCTGTAAATAGCCTCCACATTGACTCTGTACCGGTACACCCTGTATATAGCCTCCACATTGACTCTGTACCGGTACACCCTGTATATAGCCTCCACATTGACTCAGTACTGGTACCCCCTGTATATAGCCTCCACATTGACTCTGTACCGGTACACCCTGTATATAGCCTCCACATTGACTCTGTACCGGTACACCCTGTATATAGCCTCCACATTGACTCTGTACCGGTACCCCCTGTATATAGCCTCCACATTGACTCTGTACCGTAATACCCTGTATATAGCCTCCACATTGACTCTGTACCGGTACCCCCTGTATATAGCCTCCACATTGACTCTGTACCGTAACACCCTGTATATAGCCTCCACATTGACTCTGTACCGTAACACCCTGTATATAGCCTCCCCATGGACTCTGTACCGTAACACCCTGTATATAGCCTCCACATTGACTCTGTACCGGTACACCCTGTATATAGCCTCCACATTGACTCTGTACCGGTACACCCTGTATATAGCCTCCACATTGACTCTGTACCGGTACACCCTGTATATAGCCTCCACATTGACTCTGTACCGGTACCCCCTGTATATAGCCTCCACATTGACTCTGTACCGTAATACCCTGTATATAGCCTCCACATTGACTCTGTACCGGTACCCCCTGTATATAGCCTCCACATTGACTCTGTACCGTAATACCCTGTATATAGCCTCCACATTGACTCTGTACCGGTACACCCTGTATATAGCCTCCACATTGACTCTGTACCGGTACACCCTGTATATAGCCTCCACATTGACTCAGTACCGGTACCCCCTGTATATAGCCTCCACATTGACTCTGTACCGTAATACCCTGTATATAGCCTCCACATTGACTCTGTACCGTAATACCCTGTATATAGCCTCCACATCGACTCTGTACCGTAACACCCTGTATATAGCCTCCACATTGACTCTGTACCGTAATACCCTGTATATAGCCTCCACATTGACTCTGTACCGTAATACCCTGTATATAGCCTCCACATTGACTCTGTACCGGTACACCCTGTATATAGCCTCCACATTGACTCTGTATCGTAACACCCTGTATATAGCCTCCACACTGACTCTGTACCGGTACACCCTGTATATAGCCTCCATATTGACTCTGTACTGGTACCCCCTGTATATAGCCTCCACATTGACTCTGTACTGGTACCCCCTGTATATAGCCTCCACATTGACTCTGTACTGGTACCCCCTGTATATAGCCTCCACATTGACTCTGTACTGGTACCCCCTGTATATAGCCTCCACATTGACTCTGTACCGTAATACCCTGTATATAGCCTCCACATTGACTCTGTACCGTAATACCCTGTATATAGCCTCCACATTGACTCTGTACCAGTACCCCCTGTATATAACCTCCACATTGACTCTGTACCGGTACACCCTGTATATAGCCTCCACATTGACTCTGTACCGGTACACCCTGTATATAGTCTCCACATTGACTCTGTACTGGTACCCCCTGTATATAGCCTCCACATTGACTCTGTACCGGTACACCCTGTATATAGCCTCCACATTGACTCTGTACTGGTACCCCCTGTATATAGCCTCCACATTGACTCTGTACCGGTACCCCCTGTATATAGCCTCCACACTGACTCTGTACCGGTACCCCCTGTATATAGCCTCCACACTGACTCTGTACCGGTACACCCTGTATATAGCCTCCACATTGACTCTGTACCGTAACACCCTGTATATAGCCTCCACATTGACTCTGTACCGTAATACCCTGTATATAGCCTCCACATTGACTCTGTACCGTAACCCCCTGTATATAGCCTCCACACTGACTCTGTACCGGTACCCCCTGTATATAGCCTCCACACTGACTCTGTACCGGTACACCCTGTATATAGCCTCCACATTGACTCTGTACCGTAACACCCTGTATATAGCCTCCACACTGACTCTGTACCGTAATACCCTGTATATAGCCTCCACATTGACTCTGTACCGTAACACCCTGTATATAGCCTCCACATTGACTCTGTACCGTAATACCCTGTATATAGCCTCCACATTGACTCTGTACCGTAACACCCTGTATATAGCCTCCACATTGACTCTGTACCGTAATACCCTGTATATAGCCTCCACATTGACTCTGTACCGTAATACCCTGTATATAGCCTCCACACTGACTCTGTACCGTAATACCCTGTATATAGCCTCCACACTGACTCTGTACCGTAATACCCTGTATATAGCCTCCACATTGACTCTGTACCGTAATACCCTGTATATAGCCTCCACATTGACTCTGTACCGTAATACCCTGTATATAGCCTCCACATTGACTCTGTACCGTAATACCCTGTATATAGCCTCCACATTGACTCTGTACCGTAATACCCTGTATATAGCCTCCACATTGACTCTGTACCGTAATACCCTGTATATAGCCTCCACATTGACTCTGTACCGTAATACCCTGTATATAGCCTCCACATTGACTCTGTACCGGTACCCCCTGTATATAGCCTCCACATTGACTCTGTACCGGTACCCCCTGTATATAGCCTCCACATTGACTCTGTACCGTAATACCCTGTATATAGCCTCCACATTGACTCTGTACCGTAATACCCTGTATATAGCCTCCACATTGACTCTGTACCGTAATACCCTGTATATAGCCTCCACATTGACTCTGTACCGTAATACCCTGTATATAGCCTCCACATTGACTCTGTACCGTAATACCCTGTATATAGCCTCCACATTGACTCTGTACCGTAATACCCTGTATATAGCCTCCACATTGACTCTGTACCGTAATACCCTGTATATAGCCTCCACATTGACTCTGTACCGTAATACCCTGTATATAGCCTCCACATTGACTCTGTACCGTAACACCCTGTATATAGCCTCCACATTGACTCTGTACCGTAATACCCTGTATATAGCCTCCACATTGACTCTGTACCGTAATACCCTGTATATAGCCTCCACATTGACTCTGTACCGTAATACCCTGTATATAGCCTCCACATTGACTCTGTACCGTAATACCCTGTATATAGCCTCCACATTGACTCTGTACCGTAACACCCTGTATATTGCCTCCACATTGTAAAGAGCCTCGTTATTGTTATTTTATTGTGTTACTTTATTTGCATTTATTTATTATTTATTTATTAAATATTTTCTTAACTCTTCTTGAACTAGACTGTTGGTGAAGGACTTGTAAGTCAGCATTTCACGGTAAGGTCTACACGTGTTGTATTCGGCGCATGTGATGAATAAAGTTTGATTTGATTTGACTCTGAAGTGAATCTACACAGTGTGTATTCAGACTTAGAGACGGTTGGATATTGGCCAATCATCTCCATGGCAAGACGCAAAACTCCTTTACTAATTTGCTCGCAGATGAAAATGGTTAGTGTTTATTCATGATCCCACTCGTCAAATATATTCAGACATCAAACCCATACGTTAAGAGAACGATGAGGAATCAGAACATCAGAACAACATCAGTTTATTGTTTTGAAGACGAGCCTTTTGACAAGTACTCTTCAAAAGTGAATAGAGTGGTGGCTGAATATAATATTGAGGATGTGAAATTGTGGGAGATGCTTCAGGGTTGTCTGCCTACATGGGTTTCATTTATTCCAGAGCTGCTGGGCTGCAACAGCTTTCAAACAGGAGCAAGGTGGAACAATTACCATTTAAAGTGGCTCCTCTCCCTAACCAATGGCCTCTTCTTCTGCCATTTTAATAATATATATATATTTTTTAAATTCATTGTCATTATAAAGCATATTGTTTGGGAGCAGAGCGTTTTTCTAAGAGGAGTTGTTTGAGGTGTTATTGAAGTGCTTGAGTAGAACAGACAGTGTGTTGAGTGTCCAGAAGTCAACTGGTTTGCACTGTGAGGTGAAGTACAGGACAAATTATTAAGAAAATACTATTTCTAAAGAGAGAGCCCTGTCATACATATTGAATAGTGAATTGATATTGAGAGGTTCATCATAACAATAATAAGTTCCCCTTCTTACAAAATACCAACAAATGGTGGTAAACTCAGGCAGACCAATAAACCCCCCCCCCCCCCCCAACAAAAAACAAGCACAAATCATTTCCAGTAACCTGATTGCCTTTGTAAACTGAAAACACGTATGAAGGGAGATAATTTTCTCTGAACGAGAAATGCATTTTATTTTTCCTAGTGTGAACAGGCACAACTTCTTTTTGAGGTGTGCAGTGATGTCTGGTACTGCTCTGATAAGTGTCTTTAAAAAATAAAAAATAAATAAAAATAGTAATTTGCAAATCTAGACGTCTGTAAACACATTCACTCCATTTAGTTAATTAATTCAGTGGTTTTTTGTGTGTTGTTGTTGCTGTCCACAGCCTTTGAAGTCTTTTCAGGTTTTAATGGAATAAAATACGAAGTAACAGGGATGCTGTCTGTCTGTTGTTCTTTTCTATAAAGACAAGATTTATTCATGAACAGTGCATCAATTAGTGGAATTAGAGTAAATATATTAAAGTCCATCAGAAAAAACAACACTGAATAATAACCCTGGCTGAGAACAAAGACGAGTAATAGTTTTCTCATTAATAACATACATGATGAGGTCAAAACAAACATAAATGGTACATATTTATTAGGTTGCATGGGGAGAGGCCTGTGTCAGATTTCAACAAGTCCAGTCAACATGGCGAATGTCAAAAACATGGATTAGTCTTTACAGCAGTTTGGGACATGACTACTTTACTGATTGGTACTGGATGGGTATAACCACTGTTAGCTCTGCCCTTTTCTAGTTCTAGCTCTTTCTGAAGGATATTAAAATGAGTCTCCATCCCAAATGGCAGCGACTAGAGTACTACAGTATGAGTCATAATACCAATCAAAACCTAGCAGTCAAACAGTGAAATGGCTCCAATAGCTTTTCCACCATAAATTTTTCCCATAGGGGATATTAAAAACATTGAAATAACGTCTGTGCATCGTGTGGGCTTACTATCCCTAGGACAAGGTGACTTTAATCAATATATTTGCTTGTATCCCCCCCCCCCAAAAAAAACAAAAGTTAATTAGCTGCTAATGTGGCTATCATAAAGAACTACAAATACCATGATGCTCTGGAGGAGACTGACGAATCGATGGGAAAAGGGAAGAATCACTGGATCAACTATCTAAAGATAGCTAAATGCAGTACATTGGCTACATTTCCTTACATGTACAATTATGTGAACTCTTTCTGTGCAAATATTAAATTGACACAATAAATGTTAGCGAAGGTGTCAGCTAGACATGCAAGCAGCTTGCAGAGATTGTCGTTTTTTGCATGATGTCTACTTTGATGCTAATTGCCATTTTTGAATCTCATTTCCCTGTTTGACCGCTAACAGAACCAAATATATTGATAAAAGTCACCTTGTCCGAGAGAGATTTAAATGGTTATCAAAATGTCACGCCAGGGTAAACCTACACGAAACACAGCCCTTATTTGAAGTGTTTCTAATTTCCATTTCCCTGTTTTTTTTTCACCTTTATTTAACCAGGCAAGTCAGTTAAGAACACATTCTTATTTTCAATGACGGCCTAGGAACAGTGGGTTAACTGCCTGTTCAGGGGCAGAACGACAGATTTGTACCTTGTCAGCTCGAGGGTTTGAATTCGCAACCTTCCGGTTACTAGTCCAACGCTCTAACCACTAGGCTACGCTGCCGCCCCTGACCGGTTTCATGGGTAGGATGACACCTCCAGTGTGAGGCTCTATTCCCCTCATAGGGCCCTGGTCAAAAGTAGTGTACTAAAGTGGAGGTCAGTGGCGTTTAAGATGAGGAATCTTTGATTTTTAATGGCCTTATTTCTATTACAGCATATTGGATGACTGTCATTCATATTCCATTCACCCAGTTCGATGTTAACATCGATAGGTTTAGGCTACTATATGATACACACATTTTCCTATAGACATCACATGGTTGCTACATCCTAGCCTATGAATGAAAGTTTACATCGTAGGTTTGAGAGAAAAATTTGAGTAATCAAGGTGACAGACAGTGACACAATCAATCCTGCCTTGCACGCTCTTTTTTTTTCATCTTCTTCTTTCTCTCTCTCTCTGTCTCTCTCTCTCTCTCTCTCTCTCTCTCTCTCTGTCTCTATCTCTCTCTCTCTCTCTCTCTCTCTCTCTCTCTCTCTCTCTCTCTCTCTCTCTCTCTCTCTCTTTCTCTCTCTCTCTCTCTCTCTCTCTCTCTGGCTCTCTCTCTGGCTCTATCTCTCTCTCTCTCTCTTTCTCTCTCTCTCTCTCTCTCTCTCTCTCTCTCTCTCTCTGGCTCTCTCTCTGGCTCTCTCTCTCTCTTCTCTGTCTCTCTCTCTCTCTGTCTCGCTCTCTGGTTCTCTCTCTGGCTCTCTCTATCTCTCTCTCTTTCTCTCTCTTTCTTCTGGCTCTCTCTCTCTCTGGCCTCTATCTCTCTCTCTCTCTCTCTCTCTCTCTCTCTCTCTCTCTCTCTCTCTCTCTCTCTCTCTCTCTCTCCCTCTCTCTCTCTCTCTCTCTCTCTCTCTCTCTGGCTCTCTTTCTCCGTCTCTCTCTCTCTTTCTTTCTCTTTCTCTGGCTCTATCTCTCTCTCTCTCTCTCTCTCTCTCTCTCTCTCTCTCTCTCTTTCTCTGGCTCTCTCTCTCTCTCTCTCTGGCTCTATCTCTCTCTCTCTGGCTCTCTCTCTGGCTCTCTCTCTCTCTCTCTGGCTCTATCTATCTATCTCTCTCTCTCTCTCTCTCTCTCTCTCTCTCTCTCTCTCTCTCTCTCTCTCTCTCTCTCTCTACCTCTGGCTCTCTCTCTCTCTCTCTGGGCTCTATCTCTCTCTCTCTCTCTGGCTCTCTCTCTGGCTCTCTCTCTCTCTCTCTGGCTCTCTGTCTCTCTCTGGCTCTCTCTCTCTCTCTCTGGCTCTCTCTCTCTCTCTTTCTCTTTCTCTTTCTCTCTCGCTCTCTCTCTTTTCTCTCGCTCTCTCTCTCTCTCTGTCTCTCTCTTTCTCTCTCTCTCTCTCTCTCTCTCTCTCTCTCTCTCGGTCTTGCTCTCTTTCTCTCTCTCTCGGTCTCGCTCTCTCTCTCTCCCTCTCTTTCTCTCTCTCTCTCTTTCTCTCTCTCTCTCTCTCTTTCTCTCTCTCTCTCTCTCTCTCTCTCTCTCTCTTCTCTCTCTCTCTCTCTCTCTGTCTCTGCTGTAAGAGCTCTGGATAGGTTGGACATCCTCTGGAACTTCTTCTGGAAGTTGTCATAAATACTGTGAAGGTCTACGGAAGGGGGTGAGAACCATGAGCCTCCTCGGTTTTCCATTGAGTCAATGTACCTATAGGAGGACGGAAGCAGGCTGTCCTCTGGCTAAACCATTGTGCTTCCTACAGAGTGCTGTTGAGGCATTCTCTAACGTCACCTCCTGTTTCACTCTGCTGCACCACATTCTCTACCTTTCACCCTGCTGCACCACATTCTCTACCTTTCACCCTGCTGCACCACATTCTCTACCTTTCACCCTGCTGCACCATATTCTCTACCTTTCACCCTGCTGCACCACATTCTCTACCTTTCACCCTGCTGCACCAAATTCTCTACCTTTCACCCTGCTGCACCACATTCTCTACCTTTCACCCTGCTGCACCACATTCTCTACCTTTCACCCTGCTGCACCACATTCTCTACATACATTTCACCCTTCTGCACCACATTCTCTACCTTTCACCCTGCTGCACCACATTCTCTACCTTTCACCCTGCTGCACCACATTCTCTACCTTTCACCCTTCTGCACCAACATTCTCTACCTTTCACCCTTCTGCACCACATTCTCTACCTTTCACCCTGCTGCACCACATTCTCTACCTTCACCTGCTGCAACCACATTATCTACCTTTCACCACTTCTGCACCACATTCTCTACCTTTCACCCTTCTACACCACATTCTCTACCTTTCAACCCTGTTTCACCCTGTTGCACCATATTCTCTACCTTTCACCCTTCTGCACCACATTCTCCACATTTCACCCTGTGTCACCATATTCTCTACCTTTCACCCTTCTGCACCACATTCTCTACCTTTCACCCCCTGTTTCACCCTGTTGCACCATATTCATTACCTTTCACCCCCTGTTTCACCCTGCTGTAACACATTCTCTACCTTTCACCCCCTGTTTCACCCTGTTGGCACCATATTCTCTACCTTTCACCCCGTTTCACCCTGCTGTAACACATTCTCTACCTTTCACCCTGCACCACATTCTCTACATTTCACCCTGTGTCCACCACGTTCTCTACCTTTCACCCTGCACCACATTCTCTCGAGTCTGTCAATGACCAGCAAGGAAAGGTCAAGCTGTAAAATGGACTGAAGTGAAATAGTTTACATTATATTACATTACATTGAGAGAGAGAGAGACAGACAGACAGACATTCTTATTAGGGTCAATAACTTAATATATAGTATGTTCGGTAAGTATTCAGGCCTTTTCAGTTGTTTCACATTGTGTTAGGTTACAGCCTTATTCTAAAATTGATTAAATAGTTTCCCCCCCTCATCAATCTACACAGAATAGCCCATAATGATGAAGCAAAAACAGGTTTTTCAAATTTTTTGCTAACTTATAAAAATTGAAAAAACGAAATATGACATTTACATAAGTATTCAGACCCTTTACTCAGAACTTTGTTGAAGCAAGGTTGGCAGCGATTACAGCCTCGAGTGTTACTGGGTATGATGCAACAAGCTTGGCTCACCTATATTTGGGGAGTTTCTTCCATTCTTCTCTACAGATCCTCTCAAGCTCTGTCAGATTGGATGGAGAGTGTTGCTGCAAAGCTATTTTCAGGACACTCCTGTGATGATTTGGTTGTGTACTTAGGGTCGTTGTCCTGTTGGAAGGTGAACCTTCACCCCAGTCTGAGGTCCTGAACGCTCTGGAGCAGGTTTTCATCAAGGATCTCTCTGTACTTTCCTTCGTTCATCTTTGCCACCACCATGCTTCAACATAGGGATGGTGCCAGGTTTCCTCCAGACGTGACGCTTGGAATTCAGACCAAAGAGTTCAATCTTGGTTTCATCAGACCAGTGAATCTAGTTTCTCATGGTCTGAGAGTCTTTAGGAGCATTTTGGCAAACTCCAAGGCATCATGTGCCTTTGACTGGCCACTCTACCGTAAAGGCCTGATTGGTGGAGTGCTGCAGAGATGGTTGTCCTTCTGGAAGATTATCCAACTCCACAGAGGAACTCTAGAGCTCTGTCAGAGTGACCATTGGGTTCTTGGTCATCTCCCTGACCAAGACCCTTCTCACCCCAATTGCTCAGTTTGGCCGGGCGGCCAGATTTTGGAAGAGTCTTGGTGGTTTCAAATGATGGAGGTGACTGTTTTCCTAGGGACCTTCAATGCTGCAGAAATGTTTTTGCACCCTTCCCCAGATCTGTGACTCGACACAATTCTGTCTCAGGAACTGGTCTGTGAGTAACAGACCAGTTCCTTCTATAGGACGACACAGTCTACCGCAGCTCTTAGTAACAGACCAGTTCCTTCTATAGGACGACACAGTCTACCGCAGCTCTTAGTAACAGACCAGTTCCTTCTATAGGACGACACAGTCTACCGCAGCTCTTAGTTATAGACCAGTTCCTTCTATAGGACGACACAGTCTACCGCAGCTCTTAGTAACAGACCAGTTCCTTCTATAGGACGACACAGTCTACCGCAGCTCTTAGTAACAGACCCGTTCCTTCTATAGGACGACACAGTCTACCGCAGCTCTTAGTAACAGACCAGTTCCTTCTATAGGACGACACAGTCTACTGCAGCTGTTAGTAACAGACCAGTTCCTTCTATAGGACGACACAGTCTACTGCAGCTGTTAGTAACAGACCAGTTCCTTCTATAGGACGACACAGTCTACTACAGCTCTTAGTAACAGACCAGTTCCTTCTGTAGGACGACACAGTCTACCGCAGCTCTTAGTAACAGAATGATTATGTCAATATTTAGTTTTCTTTTTTAAAATTCACCCCCTTAATTGCTTTCAAGGGTGATGTGTTTTAAAAGCCATTACTTTGCCAAGCCACACTGCATGTCTTAATGCCTTGGGTTACTTTAATTTGTTTCCAAGATAATATCACGGATGAATAGCACTATGTCAGTAGATAACACATCTGTTCTGTCTGTAGATAACACATCTGTTCTATGTCAGTAGATAACACATCTGTTCTATGTCTGTAGATAACACATCTGTTCTATGTCTGTAGATAACACATCTGTTCTATGTCAATAGATAACACATCTGTTCTATGTCAAAAGATAACACATCTGTTCTGTCAGTAGATAACACATCTGTTCTATGTCAGTAGATAACACATCTGTTCTGTCAGTAGATAACACTTCTGTTCTATGTCAATAGATAACACATCTGTTCTGTCAGTAGATAACACATCTGTTCTATGTCAGTAGATAACACATCTGTTCTATGTCAGTAGATAACACATCTGTTCTATGTCAGTAGATAACACATCTGTTCTATGTCAGTAGATACCACATCGGGAGGGTATTGAGAGTAGACAAATATGGGAGTACATGAAAAAGAATGATCTGATTTACAGCCACTCAGCATGCTTATCGCAAAAAAACATTCCACTATCACTGCATTGGTTGACATGACTGACCAGTGGCTCAATGCTATGGATAATGGCAGGTTCGTGGGTACTATTTTTAGATTTCAGTGCAGCATTTGATTTAGTGAATCATTAAATCATTTTGACAAAATTAATGCATTACGGTTATAAGGAGGTAGCATTGCATTGGGTACATTCATATCTAACTGACAGGAAACAGTTCAACTATGTCAATGGTTCATTTTCTTCCCCTAATGTGTTAAACTGTGGAATACCGCAGGGCAGCTGCCTTGGGCCACTTCTGTATTTAATATATACAGTGCCTTGCGAAAGTATTCGGCCCCCTTGAACTTTAATTTTGCACGCCCAATTTTTCAGTTTTTTATTTGTTAAAAAAGTTTGAAATATCCAATAAATGTCGTTCCACTTCATGATTGTGTCCCACTTGTTGTTGATTCTTCACAAAAAAATACAGTTTTATATCTTTATGTTTGAAGCCTGCAATGTGGTAAAAGGTCGCAAAGTTCAAGGGGGCCGAATACTTTCGCAAGGCACTGTACCAACAACCTTCCTTATGCCTTATCTGAAACTCAAGCTACTAAATTTATAGATGATACTACAATTTATACAACAAGACAATCAGTTCAACAGGTACAGCAAGCTTTACAAGAAGATTTGGAGAATTTCAGAGAGTGTGTTTGCCAGAACAAACTTGTTTTAAACACAAAGAAAACCAAAGTTATGTTTGTCTGTTCCACTAGGAAAAAGCCAACACAGCATCGGATTATGTACGGGGGGAGTACAAGTTGAGGAAGTGGCAGAAACCAAACTACTAGGAGTGCAGCTAGACACCTGCTTATCTTGGTCGTCTCAAATAACTAA